>NW_015374203.1:1573-45613 GCF_001272555.1 Dufourea novaeangliae | reverse complement strand
CACGTAAAAAAAAAAAAAAAAGGGGTACGTATTGTGCAGGTTGAGTGAAACCAGGAATCTGTTGATTTTTATGTGGGACGAGTGAGAAACACAGGTTGGAGATAGGTGGTAAAGACTGTTGGTGTTGTGTGTCGTGTTTTTGGAATATGTTCTTTTTGAGCAGTTCTTGGACTAAGGATTTGTATTCGTTTTGGACATTTTCTGAAACTAACGACGTGCTCGCCACCGCATCCCGCACATTTAACTGCGTTTTGTGATCTATTACAATCCTTTATATGGTGAGGTCCTGAGCAGCGCACGCAGATAGGAATTCTGTTGCAGTACGTACGTGTATGACCAAAATCCTGACAAGTCATGCATTGTGGGATATTTCTTTCTGATGCGTACTTTACGATACGAATACGATAGTAACATATGCTTGTTATATATTTGAAATGATTTAAGGTGGTTGTTGCTGGGGTAGTGACAACAACGGGGTGAATTGGACGTTCGTTGCGCAATTCATCTGTCTCTGTCATATGACCGATACATATTAAGTTTGGTATTCCTTGGGTGTTGGTCATTGTGCCGATGGGATGAATGGCTGCACCCCGACATAGGTCCTTTACCTCTCTTTTCTTGTCTCTCCCCTCTCTCCTCCCTACCTACCCCAGTAGCTCCCTATCCCCTTATCCTATCGCGGTATCATATGGCGACGATCTAAAACTGGGGGTGGTGTCGGGCCGGGACAAGTACCGGCGATGAAGCACAGGGCGATGTCGGCGGGAGTTTCGAGTCCCGGCAGGGCCTGGTGCAGAGCCGAGAACACCGATCCCCCGCCCTCTCCACCCCCTCCTTCCACCACCACGAAATGGCAACCATGATATGGACAAGTTCTTGGTAAACAAAAGTTACGGTGCAAGGGGTCTGAATCTCTCAGTACCCGCCGGAGCAGGGAGTCGACGAGCAAGCTTCCCCCGGCGATTATCCAGCAACTGCCCCGCCCCGGAGGCCGGCCATCCAGGCCTTGGGTGCAGCAATGCAACTGGTGTGAGGGAAGTACGGGTCACGCTGGAAAAGATCAACATGGCGCACCCGTTCAAACCGAGTGCGGCGTTGCGACGCAGCCCACCCAACGGCCACCTGTAGCACCACCACAGGTCGCATTCCACCTCGGAGCTTCCGAAACTTTCTAGCCCCGAGTGCATGGACCTTTCGGAGACGGAAGAGACCTCTTCGCCCGTGCAAGCGGGCAAGAGAAAGAGAACCGACTTTCGAGCTGACAGCCTCCGCCCGGGGCGCGTTTCCATTGATGCCGCGGTGAGGTAAATGACGGAGAGGACGAAGGTGCTCCACCAGATGGCGAAAACCACCACGGCGCCCCCGGATATCCATCTGGCGATCGCGGCCCTCGTCCGCGCTGAGAACGAGTTACAGCACGTAAATAAGGTCAGGGTCAGGAGCTCCGTGTCGCAGGACAGCTCCCCGGCCAGTTACAAGCAACCGCTCGCGTGCACCAAGTGCGTCCTGAGGTCCGCCACGGAAGAGGCGACCACGCAGACGGAGATATCGAAGAGACTTTCCACTCGCGACACGGGGACCTCTACCACTCCGCCGCCGGTTACCATCACAGCCATCGTCGCCGCATCCCGCAAGAAAGCGACCACGCAAACGATGGCCATATTCAGATGGGGTTCGTCGAAGTCAATCCTTTCGCAGGCGACCGAGGGCACGCAGACGAAGTGGGAAAGGGCGAACTCAAGCCCTCCCCCCGTCGCCAAGCCTCAGGCCGCGCCCGAGCCCGAACAGTCCTCGAAACCCCCTCAGGCTTCGAGAATCATCCGTGACGACGGAGCGGTCGCGAAGACACCGTACGCGACCAATCCGGTGTCCGACGTCACCCACTCCGCGGTCGGCGCGGCAATGCCTCGTACCACGGTCGATGACATGGTGTAGGAGGTCGCGAGCAAGAACCGCAAGGTGCCTGCTACCCCGGACCCTTTCACCTCGGCGAGAATGAAAGACGACGCTAACTCGCGCAAAGCGGAGACCGGCAGACCCGCGACACAAAACACCAGCCACCGCACGAAGACGGAGGCGATCGTGGTGAACGCCCCCAGGAGGACCTACGTGGACCTTTTCTACCTCGTAATAGAGAAGATGGGGAACGACATAGAGGGGGCGCGCAATAAATTCGCGATGTATCTGGACGATCTCGAGGAACTCCTGGTCAGCCAGGAAGGTCCCAGAACGATTCTGGCCGTGATTTCGAAGCTAAGTCCCCTGAATGGAGTTCGCGCAAGGCCGACGCCAGAGGGTCCAGACTGGTCGAGCTCCAGATTTGCGTTCAATTTGTTACGAATTAATATGAAGATTGTCGAGAAACTGGAAAGTCCTGCCTGGAAAGAATTATGATTATTTTCAGGCGAGTTACAAATCAAGAAGCTATTATCGAGGAATGCGTTGCGGCAGGTATCAGCCGAAGAGAGCGCAGAACAATGTCCTTCGCTCACAGATCCAATTTCGATCCCGGGTCAATCTACAACAAGCCTTAACACAGAAATAGTAGGGGTAAGACACACAAGGTATAGCAAAACTGTTGGAGTACCCGGAAATGGGAGACTTGTGAGGTGATTTGAAACAAGTTTTTCCTTAGCAAAAATATTATTCGAGGCTTTGTTAACGAAATATTAACGAACAACCTCGATCAATCAAAGCACCGCGTAGCCAACGTTACTGTATTACGTCCTATATCGCGTATAAAGAGAATGTCCCCCAAAATAGTGCACACACGCAAAGTCTCGATTACTTAACGTCTCTACTTATTTGGGAAAGTATCAGAGAGGCTTGTCGCAGAAGGAATAGGCATGGTTAACGGAACCATTTAAAGCGGTAGCATCGTATGGTACCCGTAATAATTGTCAAGCAGCTTTAGAATTGTGAATTAAACAAAAAATTTATATACCTCAAGGCTCCATGGTTACGCGTTTTTTCCAAGGTGTTTTTCGGATGAGACCGACTAAGCCAAGATACGAAGATATTTGAGATGTGTCTCGTGTTTTAGAGGCAGTGGCTGCATTGTTCCCATTTAATATTCTCCCATTATCTCAGCTTAGTGATCGTTTAGTTGTGCCATTAGCATTGGCTACAACACACGGTATGCAAACTTTTTCTGTAATCAAATTAGCAAATTTAATGGAAAATTAAAGGGAATTTGCAATCAAAATTAACAGTTTAATAGAAACTTTGCAGCCAGGAACATGCCAGCCACTCCTGTTATTACCTAGGTTTTCCGAAAAACCAAAATTATGTGTAGCGTGTACATTGCAATCCTACCTTGAATGAACGAAGGATCTTAGAGGTAGCGTCGACAGTTTGTTAATAACCACTAGGAAACACCAGAAGTCAGCGATTAGCCAAATGATTGCTAGATGGGCCTTTTTGGTTCGTAGCGGTATCAGTAATAAATGTAAGGCTCATAGGACAAGGCCTGCAGAGACATCAGAAGCATTAAAAAAGGGCGCTGATGTAAATGTCATAAAGAGGATGGTCGACGGAATCATTGGTATTTGCGAAATGTTTTAATAGACCTATCGTCAAAGATAAAAGCAATTCCGCAATGGCTATTTTGTTAAATAATTGAGTATTATTTATTGGTTTGTTTATTGTCCTATTAATAATGTCAGGAGTTCCATGTTATAAGCCCCTATGTATAAGTTTCTATGTTTCTTTAATTTAATAACTATGTTGCAAAAAGTAGGTATATAATCAATGTTGCTTTGAACATCTACATAATTAAATCTCAAGAACGAAACTCATAATATAATTAATCGATCAAACGAACTTACCTGTTGTGAAGTTCGATCGTAATTATATATAGAGTTTCGTTCGAGAAATTATATTCCCAACCTTTAGAACAATTACTGAATCTCAGCAATATATTTCCCCACCCAAACCTGTCATCGATATTTATCTTTACACTATATGACGATTGACGACGCGGGGGACACGTAAAAGGCAGGCAGAATTGTCTTTTGTTAACTAAAGATCGTGGTGACATCGTGTGTGGAATAGCAGTAGTACATAGTTATAACTCTCGCACGAAACTCTAGATGTAATTATGATTGCACTTCACAACAGGTAAGTTCGTTTGATCGATTTATAATTACACTTTTTTAAAATTGATGTGGTTATTATTCTTTCGAATACGAATAACAAAAATCCGAATACAATCCGTGAAACCGACTATGAATTACATACATAAAACATATACATATACATAGTATTTGCATCGGCGAGGGTCTCTCGACTCGGGCAATCGTTACTGTAGTAAGTAGTATAGTGTCGGTGAGAGTTTGAGCTCAACCTAGCGTGACTTTGTGTTAGTAGCCTATCGATGTGAATCAGAAATGACTCCCGCAAAAGAAAAATTAGTTTCTACTTTTCCATGTTAGAAAATGATTTTTCAATTAAAGCTGTGATCACAGTGACACCGCTATCGGGCGATTCGCCCGACGCCCGACATCGGCTGAACTTGCCAACGTATTGAGAAACATTGCGTGGCTCAGTGACCAATCAAGTCGGCCGACATCTGACGAAAACAATCTGATGACCGATGTCGGTGCTACTGTGACCACAGCCTAAGGAGTTGCATACGTTCTCGAAGCGCAAAAATTGATTGTTGGAGAAGTCGCATCTAGATGATGCGATCCGCACCGAGACGTTGGATCTGACGGTCGAGGCGCCACCGCGTGGTCTCTTTCGGACATTCCCGTCCGTACATTTCGTTCTGTACAAAGCGCACGACTCGCGCTTCTTTAGTAATAAAACTCTGTTGTTCATACCGCGTTGTTTGTATCTTCCTACCCGATATCACTATCATTGATTATCATTGGGAATTTTTATCTGGAAAGGGATGAAGTAAATTAAAAATGGGATGACCGTATCTTATTTTTGGGACGTTTGTTTGTAAGGAAAAAATTATTTTGACACACTCTTGTCATATTTTCCCTCAATTCCCTGAGGCTGCAGCAACCTCTGCACGAAAATGGCGCTTGCTTGTCAGTATGATGTTTCCATTAAAAAGCATACAACAATAAAAATTCAACAACGATCTTATAAAATGGTGTTGTAACAATAGACCATCAGATCAAAATTGTGCACTTGTGGAAAATAAGGAAGTTATACTATTTTGAAAGAACAGTCGATTTTTCGTCTGAAATTTCGATTTTTAAATATTAAACAAAGATATTAAAAATAACAAAATTTTTAAAATGGCCCGATGGCTCCTGGCGAATGTCATTCTATTTATTACGAGAAAAACACGTTTGAAGTTCAAAAAGACGAAAAATACTGAAAGAAAACATTTGTTTCCAATTTACAGTTACCAATCTGCCATTATAACTTTTCGACCGTGCACTCTCTCATATTATGACAAATATCTTCTTTGTGTATTCAGATATTGCTTTAATCCTTTTTGTCCAAAATTCTACAGACTATGAACATCTGATTTAAGTGAGAACAAAATTAAATTGAAACCCTTCAAAAAATATTATTCAAATAGGTCAGCCCTTTTAAAGCACAGGAAGGGAAAAATGAATTCAATACGATAAAAAGTTTCAGAGATAAAAATTCATAAATACTTACACCCCAGTATCACGAAAGTAGACAAAAACTGCAAACTTGTATTTTTTAAACATATGCAATGAAATGTGGACGTACCACAAACATTGAACAAGCCAATCGACTGAACCATTCGGGAGTACTGTGCGTGCCGACTGGCAAATGCCGTCTGGCAAATGCCGCCTCGATGGGGACGTGGCTTTATCCCCGTGGCTAAATCCTCGTTTATGACGGTTTGATGACCGTATTTACGGTCCAAGATGCGACGATCGCTGTGATCATCGCCTACCTGCATTAGCACGTTGAGTGCCACGTCAGTCATCGGTGACTGACACTGAACTTTCCGTTCAGGCCGCGACAGTGCGCGTGGCCTGACGGCGATTTCCTTATAAAATCGCGTGGCACTCAACGTGTTAGGTCGCAAAATTATATAACGTACAGGGTGAGCTTCCAATCGAGTCCCTCGAATATCTTCGAACCCGCGAATAATACTGAAAAATTTTTTAAACAAAAGTTGAATAATTTTGTGAAGAGGGGGAGGGGGAATTACATGTGGCTAGTTTTTTGTACATGTACGCGTAGAGGCCATGTGAAGGTCAAATCTTTTTTTACTGGAATTAAAATATCTCCCGAACCAATGGTTTCGGGGCATAAATGGTTTAACACTTTTTTATGGGAACTAAGGATCTGCGTCGAATACTGCATTACAGAATAAGTACATAATTCCATTTAAAATAGCAAATTTGACTTTCATATGGCCTCTACGTCTCAACCTATTCAAATTGCGAAGTGGTACTAGTAATACGACGTTTTTCTGTTTAAAGTTAATGTTGAAAAGTACATCCTTCAAACTGAATGCAGAGCCTCAATGCAATTGATAACATAGGCATGACAGAAGATGTGGAAACTTTCAAAATCATGATATTATGAAAATCTCATGGGTTACTCAAACTAAAGTGTTTCAAAACATTCACAATTTTGAGGACAATCTAGACCTCCAATAATTTCGAAGTTTATACTATTCTGAAAAATGTTTAGTAGAAAATAATTATGCAATTACTAAACGAAATTATCGAAATTATATAATTTATTCGAAAACTTCATAATGACTTCCATCTCATGATTAGCTGTGAGATACATAATAATTCTATGATCGCGGTGCTCGTTACACCTCTCGAATACATAATTTAAGGTGAATAGGAAATTGCAAATTTGTTTGAAACCGCGTTTCACAGAATTCATGGGCTTCATTATTGGAAACAGCCTCGAAATACCGTACTCCTGCTGGATGGTCACGTTTTCATCGTAATATTTTCAGTACCCTTTTCTGTACCGCGCATCGCCAGGTTAACGAAGTAACTAATTCCAGGAACATTTTCCACGACAAAAGAATACACTCGATCCTCTGAATGCTATTAATTCGCCACACGAGAAGTTTCATTATGGTTTACGGGAAATGTTCTGTTGAGATAGGTAAATTACATCAAAGGGTTGTCCTGCGGGGGGCGCGGTTTATAGGGGTCACAATCGCGATGATCTCTCGCGTCGCTCGCAGGGCAAAGCAGGGTCGAGGGGGTGGTCCTGGGGGTACCACCCTCTTTGGCAGTCGGCCCACGGGTAGGGGTGACTCCTCAACGCTGTAGGCAGGAGGTGTGGCATCCACAGCCGTCCTCGGGGGGGGGGGAATGCACCCCACAGAGGAGAGCCCTCCTTCAAAGATCTAGAGGGAGGGCAAGGGCGAGGCTGGTCGCGGTGAGTGATCAACCGATCCCGTGACCAGCCGTCACGCCCGAGAGGGTCACCGGGGGGTTTCTAGTGGGTGAAATGCCGCATTGGACGTATCTGCCCCCAGCGGAAGCGGTGTACTTTTTCAAGGTTTTCCCTCCGTTAAAAAAAAGGTAAATCACATCACATCTGGCAATCCTACTTTTCGTTCCTTCGGTATAAACATGATTCAACATGATTATGATTATGGGATTTCGGAAGGCTATCCAGTGGCGTAACTAGGATTTTGTCTGAGAGAGGCCAGGTCTCCTGATTTTCGCCCATAATATCCATCATGCACATATATGTATTTTATACAATGTACGTGGGTTGCACATAATAAAGTTACACATTTACAATAATTACTTACATATTTATTTAACACTAAAACTAAGAATAGAAAGATATATTAAACATCATTCTTAAAAATAAAAAAATGCAAAAGAAATTGGAGATTGATTAAAAGCAAGAATATAATATGTACATATACCTATAGTTAAAATATTTACAGGGTGGCCCAAAAATGTCCTCCGACCCGGAAATGGGGCACTCGGGGGTGATTTGGAACAACTTTTTCCTTAGCAACAATCTAAACTGAGGCTTCGTTACCGAGATATTAACGAAAAACCGCAACCAATCAGAACGCGAGTTTGCCAGCCGAGTTGCCGCGCTAGCGATGGCTACGCACTACGCTTGTACTAGAAAGCTCCGAACAAGTAGGTCACCGTGCATCGCAGGAAACCGCGTATAATAATAGCAAATAAACAAGACGTAACAAATAGAATCATACTTTTTATCATCTGTCGTTTGTTATTTAAAGAGATTAATGAATGAAACGTAAATGAAGGCAAATTATGTGTAACGAAAAAGACGAACGCACATTTACATTTTTGTAAATTCCTTTTTACGAATTTGTAAATTTCCTTTTCAAGTAACGTGTGAACGAAAAGGTAATGCAGCAGAGAATAAACGAGAAGTGATTGTAGTTCGGTGAAATTAATAAAACAATAATGACCAATAAACTGAATAGAACTCACCCTTACGGAAATTCACCTGCAGCGTAGAAACCTGCGTCAGTAGGTTAGTGTGCCGAGCCTGGTCATCGACGGACGAAATGGTTTATGGCAGGGTAGAGTCCATGCCACAGGTGATCGCAGGTATGCGACACCAGCCGACGTTAAGAGTTGCAACGTCAAGTGCCGCCGGGTTAATCCATCGAATATGTATTCACTTCACTGCACTGCACTAACACTGATCACCTGACACAATCACTTAATGTATTTTTAATCCAACGTGTTGTTACTACGTTAGGAAAATTCGTGGCCCCGGAAAGGGCCGATTGTTTTCAATTTTTCAGATGTTTTACGTAACCAAACACTTGCACAGCAACACCCGCATATCCGTTATTGTGTACGTACCACCATAACATTGCGTAATACTCCCGTGAACTGAACATCTCTGTCGCCCGATTGCTAACCGACTGACAGAATTTTTCCTCTACCCCCAAGTAGTTTCCCATCGTTACATTGTGAGTTCACTCCCACCATGACAAGATTTAGGTAGAAAGAAACCAACGGTTCTAGGATAACACGTGCTTTGCAGAAGTGGAAGGAAAGGACCGTCGCGCAGTTTCTCCAAGGCGCCGTAGCCCGTTAATTTATTGCCAGGGTACCTACTCCTTCGAGATAGAAAACAGACATCACGTGCATCGGCTTAAAAATGTCCGAAATGAAGAGGACCATCAACGTATCCCTTGCTTCGAGTTGGAAAGTACAGTGTACATTGTCTACTCGAGGAGCAGGGAAAAAAATTTACCGACACGTCAGTTGACGCTGCAAGGCCCTGGACGACCACCCTTGTAGAGGCCGGAGCGGAGTTTTTGGTTATTTATGGCTGAAATCTTCGGCCTCGTAGCAACCGTAAACTCACAACAGAATTGACAATCGACAATTTTATTACAACTCTGTGAAATTGTAGTTATCATGAAAATATTTCATACGTATTTTCTTGTAATATTCCGTCAAATATCTCGGAAATTATTAGAAATATAAAAACCATATAATTTGCAACATTGTGTTTGTTTTGATATTGAATGTAGCTATATCATTGAATTCCAGAATAATCCCTTTCTTTAAACAATCTTTCGCCGACTCCTGACAGTGCGCGGTGCAGGTAAATCCAAAAAAGTACTATTCTAAATACTAAAGTATTCGTTAAACTCTTTTCCGTAAAATAAGCCTATCGGTAGGGTGATGCGGTTCATATTAACGTAGTAGTAACCTATTGAAGACAGCGGTGCGCCCCGGTTCAGGTAAAAGAACCGGGCGCTGCACTATTACAGTTGACTGACGGTATCGCTAACGTTCCAGACTATTTCAGTGAGATTAGAGCTATATCAAAGTGTTAATGATTTACGGAAAAGAGTTGAACGAATACGGTAGTATTTTTTTTGGATTTACCTGCACCGCGCACTGTCAGGAGTCGGCGAAAGATTGTTTAAAGAAAGGGATTATTCTGGAATTCAATGATATAGCTACATTCAATATCAAAACAAATACAATATTGCAAATTATATGGTTTTTATATTTCTAATAATTTCCGAGATATTTGACGGAATACTAAAAAAAATACGTATGAAATATTTTCATGAGAACTACAATTTCACAGAGTTGTAATAAAATTGTCGATTTTCAATTCTGATGTGAGTTCACGGTTGCTACGAGGCCGAAGATTTTGAGCCATAAATAACCGAAAATTCCACTCCGGCCTCTACAAGGATGGTCGGCGAGGGCCAAGCAGCGTCAACTGACACGTGTCGGTAAATTTTTTTCCCTGCTCCTCGAGATACACAATGTACATTGTACTTTCCAACTACAAGCAAGGGATACGTTGGTGGTCCTCTTCATTTCGGACATTTTCAAGCCTATGCACGTGATGTCTGTTTTCTATCTCGAAGCAGTAGGTATCCTGGCAATAAATTAACGGGCTACGGCGCCTTGGAGAAACTGCGCGACGATTCTTTCCTTGCACTTCTGCAAAGCACGCGTTTTCCTAGAACGTTGGTTTCGTTTTACCTAAATCTTGTCGTGGTGGGAGTGAACTCATAATGTAACGATGGGAAACTACTTGGGGGTAGAGGAAGTCCTTTCGGAGAAATTCTGTCAGTCGGTTAGCAATCGGGCGACAGAGATGTTCAGTTCATGGGACTATTACGCAATGTTATTTTGGTACGTACAGAATAACGGATATGCGGGTGTTGCTGTGCAAGTGTTTGGTTACGTAAAACGTCTGAAAAATTAAAAACAATCTGCCGTTTCCAGGGCCACGAATTTTCCTAACGTAGTAACAACACATTGGATTAAAAATACATTAAGTGATTGTGTCGGTTGATCAGTGTTAGTGGTCGTACAGTGAAGTGAGTACGTATTCGGTGGAATAACCAGGACGCACTTGACGTTACAACCCTTAACTTCGGCTGGTGAGGTATACCTGCGATCACCTTCGAACTGGGCGATACCCTGCCATAAACCGTTTCGGCCGTCGATGACCAGGATCGGTTCAATGACCTAGTCACACAGGTTTTGCAAACTGCAGGTGAAATTAAAATTGAACAGCTTAATTCTAATACAATTTTTTTTAATACTTTAATGTAATGGGGAGAGTTTAATTTTTTGTATGTAGTTGCGTTGCGTGTTACATTTTGACACAAGTATTTATTTTTTATAACATAAGATTTTACTAGCTGACGAATGTCTTTTTACATATCTCAATAATTTTTGGACAGGGGGAGCCTGTCCGTATTTCTGAGGGGACCAGGCCCCCCTGGCCCCTACCTAGTTACGCCAATGAGGCTATCTACTGTGGGAATAAAGCCTGAAAAACAAATGGACATGGTTGAATATTTTAAAGGGTGTACCTACATGTATAACTATGAGCTCTACTATACTATAAAACTCCAACGAAATATGTATATGTCAGAGGATAGATAGTTGTAGAAACTAAAAAAAAATCCTGACTATACATGATCATAATACCAGACGTGTAAAAAACTAAATTAAAAAATAGTTAACTTTATTAATTTCAAAAACAGATTCTACAAAACACGTAGGTCAAAATTAATTATGTTGCACTATCTTTGTGATAATTATAAATACGTTTTTTCCAAAAATTCTATTTTCAGTATTATTTCTGACTTTGTTTCAATGGTCAATAAACATTTCTAAAGTTATGATACAATAAGAGAAACGATTTCACACCACTTGCGATTCTCCGGATCTTCTATATTCTACTATTTCATTCTTCCTCTGTAGTTTTTTCAGTTATATATTAAATTTTCCTATGATAAAATGAAGTTTCTATAACCATTACTAATTAGAATATTGAATATTACACTAAAAATCGAACTAACAACGTACATCCATAAGTTACAACTCAAGTGTGACTGCACTCAATTCAGTGACACTTAACTTATTTTATTGAAATATTTCACAAAGATCTTTCTTTTCAGATAATAATATCAAACGAATTATTTGTATTAAATTGACTTCAAATATTCTGATACATTCTTAATAAAAAGACTCTTCGGTCACTAATGTCGTTGGAACTCACAACTCGTTTGATGTTGACACTTTATCTGCCACGTCACCCAACTGTGGATGACATGTGCTTTGCAAAGAGGCTGGATTATTCAAATATCGTTTCAGAATTTTATTCACAATTAATATTAGAGTGTAATTTAAAACACCCAAGAGCCTCTATTAACTAAAACGCATACATGTTTCTCAATTTATGACTTAAAAAACGAAATAAGGTATGTCTGGCAACTGCAAGGGATTGTTGGGATGGTCGTTTAGGATGGCTTAACAATGAATTCACAGCGTGGTAATATTTAAGATTGAATTTAATAAATGCTATGTCGTCTTCAACAGTCGGGCGAACACTCTGCCTTCTCTTGAGGGCTACCTTCTTATATAATATATATCTAAAATGTCACGTGACCATCAAAATCGACGCTACGTGCACGAGGATCGTTTTTCGGGAATCCTCGCGGCCGCCGTCCCAAAGTCAAAGCGCGCTTATTTCAAAGTTGCCGCGCGCAACGTCGCCGTCAAAGACAGTGCCGCACGCCCAAAGAGCACGAGACGCGGTTCGAAGAACCATCGCAATACACGTCGACAAAGACAATATTCTCTTACACAACGTACGATCTTTTTCATCGTGGCAGTCAACCTGTTGAACGCAAATCGTACTCGAGAATATGACTAGAAAAATCTAAGAACAAATTGAGGAATAAAAAGGTTGGAAAAGGAATATTGTACCGTCACATCGGTTCCATCTTCGCTTTAACGTTCCAGAACGATTTTCCCGGAACATCGAACCATGAGAAAACAGGCACGCGAAAGATCCATACTTTGAACACGTTCGTCATAATGTCACTCCTTAATTCTCATGTAACAGCTCTACATAAAGGAAAGTTATTTTTGTGAATTCTCTTAAGAAAACTATTAATGATATGACAGTAAACGATCTTGAAATATGAACAAGCATCGTTCAATTATAAAAAAAATATTTCTGTTTCAATTCTTCTCATTGTTTATTGGATATTATGCAATCTTGTGATCCTCTTCGACGATGTAACCATTGTAAGAAAAGCTAAGAAATTTTCTTGAAGTTATATAGTTCACGCTGGGAACATGCCTATTTTGGAAGAAAAACATGAAAAATTAGAAAAGTTGTAGCATTTAGAATAATTTATTTGTTTCGGCAGACAAGTTAAACTTGTATTGTTTAACAAAATATTGTAAATAAAAATTAAAATAAAAGTCAAAGACATAATCCCTGGAGAAATTTATAACGAATTGAATGAACTTCGTCCGAAATTGATCAGTTGATTAGTTAACCAACACGCTGATTTTGAAAACGATGTTTCGAAAGAAACGGGAGTAATTATTTAGAGCATGGTCCTCAGCACCGATTTCAATGACGCTGAAATATATTGTCAAGACCATCATTCTGAACAACTTTTTCCTATACATATAATAGGCGGTCTCTTTTAGTTTCCGAGATATTCGCGAAAAACAGCTGCTACTACTTCATTGAATTTTGTATATACGTATACGTCCGTGACAGCCTGTATGTCAGCAGCAACTACCGTCTTTTATTTTATTAGCTACTTGGTAAATCTATACATTTAACTACAACTTTAAGTGTATCAGAATAATGCTTTGAACAGTATTTTTGTTTTGTTTTTTACTAGCTCTAACCTACTCAAATCAGTAATCCTGCATTGTATCTACAGGTGATATTCGCGAAAAACTGAAAATACTGTTCAAAGTATTATACTGATTTGGGTAGGTTAGAGTGTTAGATAGAAAAAAAATACTGTTCAAAGCATTATATCGATTTGACTAGGTCAGAGCTAGTTAAAGAACAAGAAAATATACTGTCAACCCATTATACTGATTTCAGTATTTAAAGTCACTGAAATCGGTTAAGTGTGATTTTTAAGTTCACCCGTTGTTTGCCGGCTGTTGTGCTATATTTATAGAAACAGAAGGTAAGCGGTCGCTCGATGCTGACGTACATATTACCATGAACGTGCACGTGCAAACGAAATTCAATGTATTAGTAGGGGCAGTTTTTCGCGAATATCTCGGAAATTAAAAGAGACCGCTTATTATATGTATAGGAAAACGTTGTTCAGAATGATTGTCTTAATGATATATTTCAACGTCATTGACATCGGTGCTGAGGACCATGTTCCAAAGAATTACCGAAACGCGTTTAAAATTATATCTGATAGAATATATATAAAAAATATATACTTTTAAACTCTGTCGCGACACATTAAAAAGGTTGCAACTTCTTTATTTCTTGGAATTCGACCTTAAAATTTTGGGAGAATATTTTTGAAATGTTGTATCTTTGATTTATGGCAACAAAGTTTTGATTTTTTGAACCTGCTTTACGAGAATCACTCTTTAATGGACGTCAGCGAATCAGTAAGGAGTCCTGTTACAGATGTCCACGGAGGAAAATAGGACACACCTCTCTTCTTTTCTTCGGACTTTCACCGTAAGCTAATTATTGTCCTGACCTGGCTAGCGAATAAATCCGAGAATCATGGCCGCCTCCGACTTTGTGAAATGCGAATTCCATGTACGCCTTTCTCGACCACGTCATATATCATGGCCAAGCGCATTGTGCAGGGTTTCAGTCAGTGAAATAACCGCCTCTTCAATCTACGATAATTGCGGAATTTATTCTCGAGAGGACCCCCCGTTGTCTTGCCTCGAATATATGCCCTATCTGTGACGGTTGAGCTAGACCACCGGGGGAAGAAAATCCTTGCGATTCTACCTTTTTGTTCCCACAGTTGTTTGTTTGCTAGAGAGGGTTCAGGTGAGTGAGAGCTTGTTGTGGACGTAGAAAATGTTATCAAGCTAAATCTTCTATCGTGTTCCGAAACGTTTGGTAGAATTGTGATAAACGTGTTTCATATTAGTACGGTTGTTTGACATGTTGATACACTTATAGGTTCACGTATTATGCAGCATTTGATAGAGTTTGCGCTATCTATGATTTCTTGTTGTCGTTGAAGGTTTAACGTAATATATTAAAACACTGGAGTAACCTTATCGCGATTCCTATCAGCCAACATTACTGTGATATTTAGCATTTTGAAGACGGACGTTTTCGATTATCGAATAGACCGCAGTGCCACGGTTTAACCCCTTAACCTACAACTACGGGCATAGCCCATAGTAGAAGATCGGACCAAAGGTAAATATTACGGGCATAGCCCGTAGTAGATTCGACCGTCGTACCACGAGCGATGCCCGTAATATTTACGATTGGCCCGATCATCGTACTAAACAAGTCGTGCGAATGACTCGAAGGCTGCGCGAGCTTGTTTACGTTTTCGGCCCAAAATTCTCGAACGTAAATCGTAGGTTAAGGGGTTAAACAGGCCTCTACTGATCTGTTCTTATAAAGATGTATTTTAGAATAAATATTTTCAAAATGTGTTGATCTTCTAATAAAAACAACTATACATTTCAGTTAGTTTTTGTAAGCTAGAATAGTACGTGAAATTCTTGGAGTTTTAGATCAAAATGGACTGAAACTCCGCTGTTCAAGGGTTAAAAGTTTTATCCCTTCGTTAACACTTTCATTTACAAATTATTTAACAATTACGAAAAAATATTTTCTTTGCATTCTTGTCTATATTACCTGAAAAAAATTAATGATTCACAAGAACATTTTAACGTTTTGAAAGCATTTTGTGCCCTATTTCATTCATTACCATCTAGCACCCTTCTTTACTTCTAACACAATTATCTATAATAATTGACATTATAAAGATATACACAATAAACCCATTTTTTTTATCTTTGATCAGTGAACCCTCTCGAACTACTTGAAAGTAATTAGAGTTTCATAAGATCTTCTTTTATTACTACCAATGCTCAACACATGTATTCCAGCAAAGGAAAGAAACAAAAGACAATAATGTCTTACTTTACCGATACGCTTTTGAAGGCGTATGAAAATTTGAGCCATGCCACCTATGGAAGACCAGAAGAAACTACACAGCGTGGCATAACTATAAAACCACCCCAAAATTTGAATTTCTATACATTGTGATTAAAATAAAAACGAACCAAGTATGCCATATCTAAAATCATCAAGGATAGACTATTTTCCCTAGAAAAAAAGTAGTTTGCTTTTATTTTAACCACAATACATAAGGACAGCAAATTTTAGGGTGGTTTTATAGTTATGACACGTACTGTATTATATATGCACAGATATGCAAGAAACATAATACTACTTAGTACTTCATTTCGTAATTTAGAATACATAGCCATATGACTACAGTAGGGACGAAAGTGTTAATTGTAAACCAAGCAATCCCTCGTTAATTGTTTGAATACCAGTGACCGCCGGCACACCGTGTACGTTCAAACGAGTCAAAACGATCCAGACAAATAAGCTTAATCTTTTGTATGACGACAGAGATTCTGACCGGGGGTGGTGGAGGGTGGGGGGGGCATTGTTCCCTTTCAATCACCGATCTGTAATTCCAGGACTACGTTCGCGACTCACGACGACAGCATGATTTAACGTGACAATTACGCCATTTGGCATGACCCGCATGTCCCGCCATAAATACAGTCTTCCGTCTGGGCCACGCGATGAATAACTCCGCGTACGTGATCCCTCTGCGAACGAGATCTAATTTTCCAACCCCAGAGAATTTCCAACTCGTCGATTCCATCCCCGGATTCTGGGGCCCCCCGAAAGTTTGCTCTTTCGTCGAGACTGCTCAAACTTGAGACGCACATTCCAACTCCGTGTAGGCACCTACCTCCTTCCCTCAAAAGGGACGCGGAAGTATGAAAATTTTTTTTTCTGTAGGAACGCGAATTCCCCCTTGTAGGAACGGCCGTTCGTACATTTTCGTCTTATTTTTATTTTTTGTACGCTATGCTCGTAATTTTCACCTCTCTCTACTTATCGTACGGGAGACCAGGGACAAACGTAATACGGAACGAATGTAACAACTGTTATTGTTCCGTCGTAGACCCGAAACGACGGCTGTATAGTAGGACAATACCGTTAGATTTGGATTACTTTATTTCCTTCGTCCGTGCATTTTAGACATTTTCGACATCGGCCCCTTACAATTTGGAGTTCCTGAACAAAAGAGAAACCAGACAAAAAACTTCAACATTCGGTCTACAGTCCGCCACATGCGCACTGTAACCTGAGACCCATCCGTGCCGGGTCTTACCGGGGCGCGCTAACTCGCAAATAATACGACCATAAACCCTACCGTTGAGAGACTCGAAAATTCGTCGCGGTCAAGTCGCATCGTGACCACGTGCGCAATGTTTTTCTAGCGTCCGCCTCGCTCTGAAGGAGAGAGGTGTTCCACCTCCACGTCACTTGGCAAAACCCAGGAATTTGCCTTCCCCTTCAGGGCATAACCAATAAGGATACCAATATTGGTAACGCCTTCGGCAAACCTGGAAGAAGCGCGACGTCACACGAAACTCGAATATTCGTATTCGAGCAGACATTCAGACTCGAACATTCATTCGCAAACACTCGTATCGACAAGTCACGCATTCATACACGAACATTTGACAAGTCACGCATACCTTCGATCATTCGACAAGTCACGATCACATTACTCGCGATTCGTCAGCTCCACCGGTCGAGCAATTATACGGTTGATTCTCACTTAGAGAATATTGAAACAGTTATCTAATATCAAATTGGCGGGCAACGGTCGCAACTGGACGCATACCACGACGGTCGAGCCTGGAATTTACAACTCCAGGCGGATTCGAAAAAGAATCCGTACAAACATACGCGACAGCTATAAAACAAACGGCAATTGACTAACAGTCCTCTCCTCCCATCTTTATACACAAACTCCATCTGTCCTCCAGCCTCAATTGTCTCCAATACGCAGTAGTAAATGGTTTTCTTAATCCTATTGAAATAATATACCAAAAGTAAGTTTGCATTATCTCTTCTAATTGTGTATCTGAAGGATATTATGCTGTGTTTAAATAATCTACACCGTAATTCGGCTATTTATTTATTTATGGTTTGTGCGGTCAAGATTCGTTCAAGAACTGCTCTTGAAGTTGTCGGAGATACAAGTGAAGTCTCCCGACGCTTCTTCTTTTCGGGAAGCTCGCAAAACCCGGAAGTTATTCTAATTGGTTAATGTAGCGCGCATGCATTAACCAATCAGGCGCTTCCTAACATTCCCAATCACGCCACCTATTCCTTGCGCCCTTAGCGCGCTGCCGCAGGAACAGGGGTGTGACTTGGCGGGAGTGAGACCCATGGCGGAGGTTTGGCAACGCAGCGGAATTTCCTCCAGGTCCCCAAGGCGCGTGACGTGGCCGACCGCCGGTCATCTGGCCCCGCTTCGCAACCCTTCAGACACTCGAGGTTTACGACACCCGCTTAGCTATTGAGGCCCTTAACGAAAGTTTCTAAAGGCGAAAATGTGCATCGTATAAAACTGCAAATGAAAGCGGAAAGAAAACGGCTTTCTCAAAAATAGCTCTGCTGGTGCGGGTATCATAAAACTCGCCAACCATTTGCACGCCAAATGTTCTTTCTTTGTACGTGCCGTTGGCCGCTACATATCTTTTGTTTCAGTTCTGTAAAATCCTTTGAAAGTCTTCGAGTTATATTAAATAATTAATGTATTTTCAAGTAGATATGACATTTTTCCTGATAATAAGTTAGGTTTGGAAATAGTAACGTGTTTATGAGAGATAGCGCTAGTGGGGACAAAAGTAACAAGCTGTTAGTTTGTCCCGATTTATGCTGCCGACTTTCTTGTATGCCCTTCGGTTTTCTGGGTATGCTATTTTAGCAATTAACGGATTAAGTTCATTTTCAGAATACCAAAACTATTCGTAAATGGAAGATAGACTCCGAGCTGGCTTCTGCAGAATTATATAAATTAGATGCAAAAGAGGTTACAAGCAAAAAGCTATCTCCGAGGCACGCCTCAAAATCGGTTAAACTATATTACGTAACATTGTTTGGACATATTAAAATGCAGAAAAATATAATTGTAGGGGTCACGTTAACCTACCTTCTGTTCGTTATATGTACATACAGGGTGAGGTCTCGTAACATAACGATTTCAAATTACTCGTAAGTTACTTGCACAAACAAATGTTTCAAACAAATGTTGCATGGTTTCCAGGGGGACATACAATGCTGTAATCTGTTTTTTGTTACTCTGTTTTTTTTTTATTGAGATATGAGGGTTATCTTAGGTATTTTAAATTCAATGCTGAATATTTTTTCTCGAATTCGGATAAAGCGCCAAATTCTGCGTAAAACAGTATTACACCAAAGAGGGTTTAAAATAATTCATTCGTAAAATAATTTGTAAAACAAGTTTTATTTCAAGCGGTGTTCGAAGCGGTTGTCCATTACAATCAATGCACTTGCGTAATAAGATTATGAGTGAACGAGGAACTTTTTCTTGTCTGACAGGTGATACGGATAAAAGTTATCCGAATGAAGAATACGCACAACACTGCTTTGACTAATGCCCGAACCATGCGAATCTGCCATGTACTAATATGTATGTGGATTATGGGCAACAGCTGCTAAGGTAGAAGTACGACATCCTTCATCATTTACAATTTTACGACAGTTACGTCTCTGTACGTTAAAACTGCTATGTTCTTGAAGCCTTTTATTAAGACTTACAAAGGTAAAATCATTTTACCTTTTTCATTTTACTAAAATGTGATGGCTTATTTCGATCAGGATCCTTAGTTTGGTACAATATCTTAGCTCTCATAGCATTTTCATCACACCCACCATGAACAATCATCATATCGCACTTTTCTCTGTTACTGAACATCTTTTATGTTTACTGAGCTACTAAACAGCTACTAAACTCAGCTACATCTCATAGTCATGATATCTAACATGTCACAAAGAACGTGTTTACAAACATGACTTGCCGTCTTACACGAAGTTGTGTTCTCACGTTGACTGATCATTATGAAATATTTTCTAATAGAACATTATTACGTTGAGAGTATCTCAGTAATTATTCATTTTTAGCCCTTTTTGGTATAATACTTGTTTAATACTTGTATAATACTTGTTTCTTTATCCGAATTCGGGATAAAATATTGGGGATTCTGTTTAAAAAACTGAAGGTGACCCTCATATCTCAATAAAACCGCAACTTAACAAAAGCAGATTACTGCACTGTATATTCTTCTGGAAACCATGACACATTTGTTTGAATAATTTTTTTGTACAACAAATAACTTACGAGTTATTTGAAATCGTTACGTTACGAGACTCACCCTGCTTATCGACAAAAGGGGTGTATACAAACGAAGAGGAAGTAGAAAAAAAAAATAAACGAAATGAAGAAATTGGCTTACGAGTTGGTGATAATGTACGAAAAATCTATTCCTGATTTCTGGATGAAAATGAATGTTAATATTACATACGTGTTTGCAATTTTTGTAAGAATTTATACTACGTTTATGTTTATATTCTTCTTTATAGTTATATTTATGTCTACCTGTATACTAAATAAAAATATCATTTGAAAGTATATTCATATTTCCTCTTAGTTGGTTTTTTTTTAATTTAGATACGGTTTTTACAATTGTTCCTAGGGAGTAGGAGCAAAAGTAACAAATGACTGATTTCAAAAAAGGTAGTATTTCAAAAAAATGGTATAATATATGTGGGATCGGGACCATTCTAAGTTTTGAAGTTTGATTATGTTGTCCAATAATTAAGGTTTCTGATCGTATTAGAATTTTTTTTAAATTCTGCTATATTCAAAAGTTACAGACCCAAAAGGAAAAATTGTTATGTTTGTCCCTGGTCTCCCCTATATTTTCCTCTTTTTAGTAAGGAGCTGTAACGTCACATCGAAATGCGTTTATTAGGTTGGTGCATGTTGGATATTAGCACAGGCGAGATATAAGAATAGACCTAACATGTAATGTAATTTTCTGTCCCATGTGTTCGGGGCGTTAGAAGCCCCCGTACCGTGTCAGTATTACATTCCTTGCTAGCGAAACCGAAGCAATAATGTATGTATGTATTGCTATATGCAATCACGGGTGTGTGTGTGTACTGTGCGTTATCACGGTGTCGAACGTAGTTCCTGAAATCGGAAACTTTTATGTAGAGGTGCGCTCGAACCAGCGTGATTTTCGTGGGACACCAAGTCCCATAAGATGTTAGGTCTATTCTTATATCTCGTCTGTGATATGTACTAGTTAAAAGCAGTCTGATTGATAACGTGGGAATCGACCGCAGATTAGTAACGACACCTGTTATGTAATGAGATTTTGGAGCAGGTGCCACTAATTACGATAACGTAACACTTCAAGTCAATTATTCATTTATACTTTATATCTTTATAATGTAAAAGTAAAATCAGTAAATATATTTTATGTGTTGGTACGATTACCTTTTATTGTTCGCTCAAATAAGAAATAACCGAACGTGCGTATGAAACGTCGTGTTAACATATTAAATTTTAAGCACACGTGGTTTCTTCTACGTTATTTAAGCGAGATTTCTCTTGGTTACTCAGCTTTTCATTTAGAATTTCGAACGAGACTCTATATACTTGGGGTAGTTCAGAAGAATATGGCATCACGGTTATTTGAGAATTACATACATTGCAAAGTGGTGGGTTAGATTTAGAGAGTAACACATTCTTTTATTTTATGAGCTCTTGTTCTTTTATTTTGTTCCTCTTTTTGCAGAATCACAATCATATTGTAAGACATAATTATGTAGGACATAATTATATCGGAAGGCATATTCAGGCCATTAAAAGCGAGCGGTAAACGAAAATGCCGTGGAGGAGGCCGCGTTGGAGCAACACGACGGCGCGTTTGTTGGTTGCATGAGGATTGCGTCGCCGGCCATACATTAAAAGAGATCGTCTAATAAATTATTATTTTATTTCGTTTATTACCATCTATTTATTTTCGGCCCCCCTTACAATCTCAGAAGTGGGATAAAGTACTGATTAATCGTGGTGAGAAAAGTGTGATTTAGTGATCAAAGTGAATCACCATTATGAAGACGCTTCAAGAATTTACGAACGCAGAGCTGAATTAGAAGAACGAGTTATTGGCCAGAATTATGAATGCCGATCCAGAAGGCAACTGGTTGAACGAAGCCAATGCAGAAGCGGAGGCTGTGTTAGAAAATGCCTCGGCGTTGCCAGGTACGAGCGTCCAACCAGGCGAGATTCTGCACCAGATCGGTCAGAATCGAGCAGAAAATGCCTGGGCCTTGCCAGAAAACGTATCGCGCGAAGATGGCTGGTATCGAGAGAGATCGTTGTTGCAGCGTGAATTGGACCTTATGCGACGTGAAAATGCATTTTTACAAATGTCGTCTCCTTCACATGTGAACGGAAGTGAGCGTGTTACGAGGCAATCGGTAAATATTACAGCGGTGAGCGCATTATTATGTGATTATGCTGGTGCGGAACAAGATTTTGGGCAATGGGAAAAACAATTACGTTTATTACGTGGCAGTTACGATCTTGATGATGAACAGGCCAAGATTTTAATTGGATGCCGTCTTAAAGGGAAGGCATTAGCCTGGTTACATTCGAAACCAGATTTGCTAGAATTAAATGTCGATGAAATTTTAAAACAATTGAAAGTAATGTTTGATCACCGCATCGATAAAGTGGAATTACGTAGGAAATTCGAAGCACGCACATGGCAAGTCGGCGAGAGTTTCCAGGATTATTATCATGACAAAATAATCAAAGCAAACCATGTGCCAATACCAGAAGACGAAATCATGACCTATGTCATTGAAGGCATCCCTGATCCTACATTACAAGATCAGGCGAAAATTCAAAATTATTCGTCCATGTCTGCCTTGCTGAATGCATTCAGTAAAGTGAATATACGTCCACATCGACAGCTACGAGTGAAGAATTTTCCGAAAAACTACGAGGTCATTACGAAAGACTGCACCAGTTCGACGAAGGGCAACAAGGCAACATCATTGGTAGCAAGGTGTTACAACTGCAACAGAACGGGCCACAATATCAACGAATGTAAGCTACGCAAACGAGAGAGAGGATCGTGTTACTCTTGCGAAGAGATGGGACATCTGATAAGGGATTGCCCGAAGAAGCAGCCACCAAAGAGACAGATCGGCAACGTGGAAAACGTCTCGGAGAAAAAAGAATTTCAAAAGGACATCATTTATAAGATAAGGAAAAATAATATTAATTATGTTTTATGTTTAAGTAGCTTATTAGATACCGGAAGCCCGATAAGTTTTGTGAAAGAGAAATTCGTTAAAACACTAGTTGCGCACAAATCTAATGAAATTTCCGATAAATTTTGAGGAATAAATCGTTCGCGGCTTATTATTGTAGGAACGTTAACAGCAACGATTACATTAGACGGTAGGGTAAAAGAAAATATTTTATTGTACTTAGTACCCGATGATACGATGACGTCATGCGTTGTGTTAGGTCGTGATGTATTGTCGCAATTTAATTTACAATTAGCGAACGAGGAAACAAACAAAGAAATCGAAGATATTAATGCTATTATGAATATAAATATTAATTCAACTATGGACGATGAGACCGATTTGTTAAATATAAATACGGAAATTCCAGATAAAGATAAAAATCGACTGAGACAATTATTTAGGGAAAATTATATGGAAGCTGAACGTCCGGAAACGCCAGAAACCAAAGCCGAGCTTAGTTTAATTCTCACTGATGCACAGCCGTTTCATTTTCAGCCTAGACGATTATCTTATGTTGAAAAAGGTAAATTACGTTTATTATTAGACGGCTTGATTTCGAAGAAAGTTATCCAGCCCAGTGAATCAGAATACGCCTCACCGATATTGCTAGTTAACAAAAAGATCGGGGAGACGCGAATATGTGTTGATTATAGAACTTTAAATAAATATTTAGCTAGAGACAATCATCCTCTTCCATTAATAGAAGATCAGTTAATGATTTTAAATAATAAAAAATATTTCAGTAGTCTAGATTTGAAAGATGGATTTTTTCACATCAGTATGGCTAAAGAATCGATCAAATACACGGCTTTTGTTACACCTTTGGGGCATTATGAATATCTCAAAATGCCATTTGGATTGAAAGTAGGTCCATCACGGTTCCAAAGATTTATTCAGGAGGCATTTCGCGATTTAATTGATTCTGGTGATGTCGCGGTGTATTTGGACGACATACTTGTCATTACAGAAACGCTGGAGCATCACATTAAAATATTAAAGCAGGTCTTTCAAATATTGGTGAGAAACAAAATGGAACTTCGATTGGATAAATGTAAATTTGCTTCCACCAGCATTGATTATTTAGGATATTTTATTACGGGCAAGGGTATACAACCTACAGCTGATGGGATAGCGGCAGTGAGCAATTTTCCAATTCCAAGAAATATTAAAGAGGTACATAGTTTTATCGGGTTAAGTTCTTACTTTCGAAAATTTATTGAGAACTTCGCAATCTTGGCAAAACCACTAAACGATTTACTGAGGTCGGGAGTTACATTTACGTTCGGTGCAAAAGAATTAAAAGCATTTGACATAATACAGCACAAATTAATCTCAGCACCTATTTTAGCTATTTATAGCCCACATGATGCAACTGAGCTTCATTGTGATGCAAGTTCAGTTGGATTCGGCGCAATATTAATGCAACGAAAATCGGATTTAAGATTTCATCCGGTTTTTTATTTTTCAAAAAGAACCACTGAAGTGGAAAGTCATTATCATAGTTTCGAGTTGGAGGCTCTAGCTATAATTTATGCTTTGCGTCGATTCCGAGTGTACATTCACGGAATGAAATTTAAAATTGTGACTGACTGCGTATCGCTTAAACTGACTCTTAATAGGAAAGATATCAATCCGCGTATTGCCCGATGAGCACTCGAGTTGCAAAATTACGATTATGAGGTAGAGCATCGTATAGGTACAAAAATGCAACATGTAGATGCTCTTAGTAGAATAACTAATATTATGGTAGTCGAGGATAATACATTAGAATGTAATCTCTCGGTTTGTCAGAATAAAGATCTGAAAATACAATGTATCCAAAGAAAATTAGAGAAAAATGAAGATCAACAATTTGAAATGCGAGACGGTTTAATTTATAAAAAGAAAGATGGGATGTTGTTATTCTATGTTCCCGAAGCGATGGAAACGAATATTTTATATAGATATCACGATGAAATGGGTCATATCGGTATTGAAAAGACTGTAAGTACGATTATGCGTAATTATTGGTTTCCTAAAATGAAACAGAAAGTTGAAGAACATGTAAAGAATTGTTTAAAATGTATTGCGTTCTCGCCTACCTCGGGAAGGAAAGAAGGATACTTAGACAGTATACCTAAAGGAAACGTGCCTTTTCAGAGATTACATATAGACCATTATGGTCCCGTAGAAAAAAAACGCCGCATTAAATTATGTGTTCTTAATTATTGATGCGTTCACGAAATATGTACGTCTTTATGCCACTAAAACTACATCCAGCGCAGACGTGATACGATGTCTTAATGATTATTTTAATAGCTACAGTCGACCACGAATTATTGTTTCCGATCGAGGAACCGCATACACTTCACAAGAATTCAAAGAATTCTTATCTGCGAATGATGTAGTACATCAGCTGATCGCCACGGGTTCACCACAAGCCAATGGACAGGTGGAACGGGTGAATAGGGTACTCACACCAATGCTAGCTAAGCTTGTCAATAATGACATAGGAAAATATTGGTATCGTGTATTACATGATGTCGAGTTTGTTTTAAATAATAGCGTCAATAAAAGTACCGGCGAAACACCAAGCAAATTGTTGTTTGGTATAGATCAGCGAGGAAAACTGAAAGATGAAATCGTCGAGTATTTAAATGATAATGTAACTGCGAACAGTAGAAATATAACAGCTGTTAGAGATAAGGCAGCGGATACAATTGTAAAGTTCCAAGAATTAAATGAGCACCGCGTTAATCGAAAACGAAAAGAAGCGCATGAATACAAGCAAGGTGATTTAGTTATGATTCGTAATTTTGATAGCACACCAGGAGCTTCGAGAAAATTACTGCCACAATTTAAAGGACTTTATACTATATCTAAAGAACTCAAAAATAATCGATATGTAATAGTAGATATAGATGGGTTTCAGCACACAAATAAACCATATCAGGGAGTATGGGAAGCATGTAACATTCGACCTTGGATTAATAATGCTAGCCACTAAGTTATGTATATAAACCTTATTAATATCTGTTACAATTATTTTAAATTTAAGGTTAAATATATAATGTTATACGTATACCTGTATGTATCCGAAAGTCCGAGGACGTACTTATGTCAGAATGGCCGAAACTGTAAGACATAATTATGTAGGACATAATTATATCGGAAGGCATATTCAGGCCATTAAAAGCGAGCGGTAAACGAAAATGCCGTCGAGGAGGCCGCGTTGGAGCAACGCGACGGCGCATTTGTTGGTTGCATGAGGATTGCGTCGCCGGCCATACATTAAAAGAGATCGTCTAATAAATTATTATTTTATTTCGTTTATTACCATCTATTTATTTTCGGCCCCCCTTACAATATAACGTTAATTTATATTAGTCAAAAATAGACTATTACACAATAAATATTGTGATTTTAAAATTATGAATATGTCTAGATAAATCGTTCCACGATTTTTTTAATATCTAAGTTCTTTGGTTGCTTTTAAAAGAAACTTTATCTTAACTGCAAAATCTTATAGTTAATGCAGGAACGAATGCAATAACAAATATCGAAACTTACTTATTGCTAGAATAATAAAAATAACGTTGAAATTTTCAGCTGTGTCTACACTATACATATAGCAAAATAGTTTTATATACTTAACAAATAGTTATACATATAACCTCGCTATGCGACATGTTTTTACAACTTGTTACAAGGTTACACCTTTTGGACAAGTCTGTAACAAGTTTGTCTAACATTTCGCAATCTCATTATTAATAATGACGTCACACTTGATAGATAATATATAACTTGCTATATAACATGAACATAACATGTTATGTAACAACTATGTTACATAACAATTTTCCTCCTGTTTTTCTAATAAGTTTTATAACTTTGTTATAATAAGGTCTTATGCTATGTAGTGTTGACGCAGCTTTAAAATGCCATAAAATTCTGAAAAATAAAAGTAAGTACATTTTTAATTTTAAACGTTTAGAGCAATTGTAAAAGAATATACACATGTAAAATCGATAAGTGCTACATTTTACTTACAATTAGATCCTAAGTTACCGACCTAAACATATGTATGTATAAGATTATATCACAGACGAGATATAAGAAAAGACCTAACATCTTATGGGACTTGGTGTCCCATGAAAATCACGCTAGTTCAAGCGCACCTCTACATAAATATTTCCAATTTCAGGAACTACGTTCAACACCATGATAACGCACAGCACACCAGACACCCGTGTCTGCATATAGCGATACATACCAACATACATTATTGCCCCGGTTTCGCTAGCAAGGAATGCTATACTGACATGGTACGGGGGCTTCTGCCGCCCCCAATGCATGGAACAGAAAATTACATTGCATGTTAGGTTTATCCTTATATCTCGTCTATGATTATGTTAGTTACCCATTAGCGGCATGCAAAGCGACCACGTGCGTTTCTTTTTTCTTTGTTTTCTCTCGAACATTCCTGTTCAGTCCCGACCACGCTGCCATGTGGTACACATGTGTCCTTTGTTTCATATTTAATACATATATCTATTGTGTTCTGATAATAACGAATTCAATATTGTTATTATTCCGAACTCCTGACAGCAATTCATTAATAAGGATATATTTTTATAACCATTTCTGATGCTACATTACAGGGCCTATTGTACATTTTTAATGCGACAACGAATAGGTGACATAAATTAACTGCATGATGCAACTGTGTTGTTTCGGACTGATTGGTCATTACACCAATTCAAGCTTGAATGCTTAAGATGATTACTGGTAGATTGAACTGATTGATGAAAACTGGCTTGCATCTGATTCTGATTAACGATTGGCCACACATTGTTAGTGCCACATAGTTAGTTGCCAATATGTACGCCAATAAAATTGTAGGAATAATCTTACTAAATGTGTAGGTAAAAAATACATAGTCATTTGAAGACTGCTATAATTTGCAAGCGTGTAGAATTTCCACAATTGGTTTTATAGTATAATAAAAATTAGACTTTTACAAATTAATATGAATGACAGGTGAAAACATTTCGATAAAATTAAGTAAACTGTATGAAATTATAACACTGAATAGTACTACGCTATTTACTCCCATGAATAGTAATAGGCTATTTATTCCCATTCAATCTAGCACAGGACGGCAAAAGTATAATAGTACCTGTCCTACAACGTGTATTCAAACTTATAAGCACTAGTATACACTAACAATAAGTGTATCATCGTTTCCCACTATGACGTCCCTGCTACCCCGAACTTTACGTCCACCGTGCTGACACACACAAGCATATCCCAGCCCTGTTCGTGTGCGCTGGTCGTTCCAGAGATGGTGAGGAGACTCCTGTTCGATCGCGCGCTGTCTTAGGCCTACTGTCCACTGAGGAGTCTCGTCGTAGACACGTCAGCGTAGCGTACAACTTGACGATTACGCCACGCCTGAGTTTCTGTCCACATGAGCGTATTGGAAGCATATAGAAAGCGTACAGAAAGCTTCATTTTCCTCATTCGCAAAGACGCGACTGGATTCGTCGAGCGACGAAAAGGACGTTATCGCCTTATGTAATTATATTCGACGACGCAAAATTCGGATAAGTTATTTGGTTACATCCTTACATAGAAAAGAACATAAATGATCATGTATTTCATTCTTTTTATAGAATGAATAAAAATACGTGCAAGAATTTAGTGCGTTTGGTAGCTCCGCTAATCAAAAAACTAATCAGACACTAAAATGCGATGTTGCGTTAGCCATGTACAAACATGGGTATTTTTTCTATTTTTTCTATTCTTTTTTATATTTTATGGGTATCGTTTCAACAATCTGTACGAATTTCACGGCCGAAATATTTCACACTCGACACAAATGAAAATTTTGCGTCCTATACGACCAGCGGCACACACGTTGACGACGCGCTTCATGCCGAACGCATACAACGACGAAAACGCGACGCTGACGCATATGTGAACACACGTCCGTTGTTTTACATTGGTCGCTACATGGAAGCGTCCTGCAAGCGACAAATGTCTATGAAGCGTCTAGTGGACAGTAGGTTTTATTCATCGTTTTTGTGCTGAAATTGTCACACGTACGGAGAATACTTCACGTTTTATTATATTAATTGGAAAATAAGTGGAAAATGAATCAAAAGAAAAGTATAATAGTAAAATACGGTTTTGAGTATACTCTTGAAAAGCGTATAAGAAAGTTAGAGAAGCTATCAAAAAAGAATAAGAAACATCGGTTTCGTCGGAAGGGTTAGATTCTGACGAAGAGAATAGTAAGTTGAACTTTCAGATTTCACGAAGACAGGAGGAAGCAACTTAACACAGGCTCTAACCTGTCTGTAGCGAATCTCGCAGAGATTCGTGTTTCGAGCCTATACATACAGGGTGCTCTACCTAACGTGAGCACCTTCAAAATCTCACTTGCTTTTGAAAATAAAAAGAAATGTGTGATGAAAGTATTATTTCGTTAGAAAGAGCAAATACTATGATAAGTAAAAATTTTCTCAAGGTCATATTTTTCGAAATTTCAAAGTCATTAATGCTTTTTTAAATGGGACTACATATTTTTATTATCATGGTGTAATAGTTGAATCAAAACCAATCCAATGACCTGAATAGTAAGGCCTTCATGTGAACTAGAGTACGAAAAATCCACATGTGCAAGGGCCTGAATTTAAATAATAAAATAACTACGATAGATGGTAATGAAATTTTTACAGTTGAATATATATGCCGTGAAGAGTTAAGTTGTTTATAACAAGAGGTAGTTTCTTGCAGCTATGAGAGAGACTGAGAGAGAATAATTTGGTTGTGAGTGTCAGAGAGAAGAGAATGGATTATGTCAATGCCGATCATATTTCTAGTAGTGTTTTTCTAGCAATAGAGACGGACGGTATAGAAAACACGGACGGCATAATTTTGACGAACTATATTAATGAATTTAATTATAGTGTTTCGTATTGTATTTGTGAATTACAAAGTTAAAGTGTTTAATAAATTTGTTATCCTGTTTCTGCATAATTCTATTATCTCTGATCCTACATAATATTATAAAAACACAGATAGAAGAAAAATATGTATATAACTTGACTGTGTAACTGAGCCCAGGGAGAAACAACTATAATTAAAAAGGAACAGACTGAATTATGTTTAAGACGAAGTAACAATCACGCGGCGAACTGGAAGGCAAGAAATAGAAAGTGACGCATACTTAGGGAGAAAACAGAAAACGTGTTCTTGCGTCTGATTGACACTATACAGGCTAAGTAAAAAAGGGCGGCAAATGCTATTAGTATACAAATGTATCGAAGTTGATGGACATTACTTTGAACATTTGTTAGAATAAATTTTCATTGCTTTTTAAATCAAAAGCAATTAAGTATGATATTTAAGGTTTTTACGTTAGGTGGGACACACTGTACACTGCTCAAAACAAGTAGAAGATCCCTACAGTGGACGATTCTGTTAGGTTAATCTAACGAAAGAAGAAATTAAGATTACTTTCCTTTAATGCTGGCACCTATTTTTATTTTTATACAAAATTATCAGAAATTCTACAGCATACGGATGGTTCTAACAGCTGTAATATATGATCCTCTAATTGTTTCGCGCAGTGTCTTTCATTTGGTCAGGATATCCACGACGTAAACCAATAAAGGTCCCACCAAGGTAATCCATTCACTTCCAGCGTAGAAATATTAACCGAATTTCCACGGGGAAGTACAGCAATTCCTTTTTCGAGATGGCGCGGATGACATCGGTCAAATAAAAAACCGTCCGTCATTCTCATAAACGCGTGGCCGCGATTTATCACTCTATAACGGCCTTAAAGTTCCGAGGCGTTTGCAAAACTTGTCTATAAACCAGGCTGTCAGTTGCTGGTGTCATCAGTCAGCGAAAAAATGGGTCGCTTTGTTGTGTCACGGGGAAACACGGAGAAACAGTCCGCCCGCTCCCTGGACTCCATGTTGCATTTCGCTGCAGAACGTATTTCGATCAACGTCACCGGTAGCATTCTGTTTGGAGAGAGCTTAAGAACTTAATTCATGCGGGTGGAACGGAGAATGAAAGTAGTGGGGGAAAATGGCTCTGTAAAATCGTGACCGAAATATTCAGTCGATAGGGAAATTCCTCGATGTCGTATGATATAACGGGCTTCGAAAGATGGATCGCGATAAGCACTTAGACAAGTCGGATAACAAACAAGTGAAGGAGAAGTATTGAGTGTTGGAAAAAAGTAGGAAGAGAAAGGGAAGTGTGATAAAAAATGTTGACTGTATAAGGGAAAGAAAATGGATGTGGAGAAAAATGGTTGGCGATATTTGGTGATGGAATTATAAGGTTTGATGCATTTTTTGCTGTTAAAATTTGGTATAAAAGTGATTTTATACAACTGGGATAAGTTGCGTTTTTAATTCCTATTCAAGATTAAAAAAGTATTGATTTTAGATGAATGATGTCAGGTGTGTTCAAAAGGTTTCATAATGAAAAGCAGAATTAGAAATCATGCTACATTTTCGACTGAAATAGAGGGCTAAAACGATTGGAGACAGAGAAGTAAGTATCGGCGATAGTGTTAATTGCAAGTGGATAATTATTCTGTATTACACTTTTGCGTCAGTCTATTGGTGATATTTTTTAAAAGAAAGTAATTCTTAATTACTCCGTTACTCTGTTTTCGACATAAACAATAATAAATTTCACCCTATAATCATGGCAAAGAAGGTCAATGATTACTTATGGCTGTGTAAGATAATCAATAAGTTTCGTTCATTCTTCAACGTACTTTAGATACTATAGTGAACTTCTGAAAAGATGAAAAATCTATATTCTTGGTGTATTTATATATTTTACATATATTATATTACATAACTTACATATGTTATTCTGTATACAGGGTGAGTCTCATAAAGCGACGATATCAAATAAATCGTAAGTTATTTTTTATACAAAAAAATTGATCAAACATATGTTGCATGGTTTCCAGGGGACATACATTGCGTGGACATACAGTGCTGTAATCTGTTCTTTGTTATTTTGCTTTTTTATCGAGATATAAGGATCACTTTCAGTTTTTCAAATAGAATGCCTAATATTTTTTCTCGAATTCGGATAAAGCACCAAATTCTGCGTAAAAAAAGTATTATACCAAAGGGGGTATTAAATAAATAATTACTGAGATATTCTCCAATTAATAACATTGTTTAACAAATTTTAACTTTTTTTCGTTTTTGCAAATGTCAGTAAGCGTTTCTGATAGACCTTTATGAGCCAAATACGAATGTGCAAACCGTCTCTTTCCAGCACGTCCAGTTTTTGAAAAAATCAAATTTGAAAAAAATTGCAAATTTTCAACTTTGGTGCTGTGTTGTGCTTTTACAGTAATAGTTATTTAGTTTCTTTTTACAGAAATGAATTCTCTGGACACTTGCGAACAAAATAATATAAATTGTTATTAGATTATAGACATCTAAATATGTTTAAATAATGTTCAAAGTGAAAGGCACACCGAAAATGCACTACTTTTAGCTGATATTCCTTAATTGATTTCAAAAACTAAAGGTCTAGGAGAAAATCTAACCATAGGACGCGATAGAGCAGACCTTCCTGCTCAGGGAAGTGTCAAGGAAAGTTACAAAATCTGTTTTGTTTTAAATTGGGAAGCGAAATAGTTCAGCAAACACGCGGCGCCGACAGTGGTCGTCATACGCGCCTAGCGCTTCCGTTACGTTGAGCGGCAGGCAAGGCCAGGCGACCGCCGTCATTGAGTACCCCCTGTATTGTTTTTTTATTAAATTAAAAGTAAAATTAAACCTATATCAACTCTTATTCCAACATTTATCTCAACATGTCTTACGCGGTTACGTGTGTATACCATACATGCATAAAATCCGCAGTCCTATGATTAGAATATAATTTGTAAGAAAGATCGCCTAAATCTATCCAACACATACTTCAAGAAGTAAATCCTTCGAGTAGATACTCGATTACTTCATCCATGGGCCATATTCACTGATATAGGACGTCGTTTCCATACTAAATGCACTATTCGAATCGGCTTAACAGTCTGCGAGTGCCTTGGAGTCTCTGCACCAAGCCAATAGAACATTATACTGAATTGAACGAGCCCCGGTGTTTTTCGAGAATCGATGAATTTCATTTTCGTTCCGGCATTGTTTACAGCCAACAGGAGCAGGGTCGCGCTCAGAGAGGCTGTGGCGCTAGCGAGGTTTCGCACGGCCATTTTGCTCAACGGACTGTGTCGTCTAGTAACCTAATAGCCTAGTGGTCTAGTGAATTCAAGCGCCATATCCTTCTTCCCCCTTGTGTCGAGCGCGTGCGAGACGCGTAGTTCGTAGCGTAACGAAACGTATGTAATATTTGTATTCCTCGGGAAGTTTAGCGTACCGAGCTGCGAATACCGTGTATTACGCTGCCGTATGTAACTCGAGGTTGTCCTCGCGCCGCGGAATGTTTTCGCGCGTCTAAAATAGCACCGGAACACGTGTGTCTCGTTTCGAGATTATGTCGCCACGCGTTGTGCGCGTTACGCCGATCAGACACATCTGTCTGTATGGCGAAGTTCCTACGTAAGACTGAGTTAGTAATAAACCTGTTATATTGTTACTGAATATATCTCTTTCCCTTTGCCCCTCCTTACCGACCGTTGTCGCGATCTTGTGGTGTCGGACGCGTAACCATACGCGCGTGATAAAGTATAGCGTCCCCCCCACAAGGCACGCGGACGTGTCAGCATCTGTGGGAACACCCGCGTATTATTTTCATTTGCACGGTCGTAATTCTGTTCTATTATCTCGTTCGTGCCAGATGCGCGCACCGAGGAACTTTGCATGCGGCCATGTTCACGGCTGGATTAATCATAAACGAGATAATGTTACTTCATATTGTTACGCCGTGGCGTTCCGCCACACGACATAACAATTTTATTATAGAACACAACACAACACAACGTTTATTTATAACTGTACAACTGTACAACGTTAATTATATATAAATATGTACAACTTAATTATAATACGTCTGTTCTCTTTCATGTCATATCAGAGACTCTCTTTTTAAATATTTGCGATTGTCAGCGTAACGACCGACTGATTCACAAATCGATCTTTGGAGTCGGAGGCATCTTCAGTTATAACGCGAAGCCAGCTTCGTGGCTTCAAACGTCACAACAATATAATAATGATCATAATATTGTATATATATGTAGAGCAGCGACCGCACGGGACTGTGCGGCGAGGGCGCACGAGATCGCCCGACAGGAACCGAGTGGGCCCGAGCGCGTTATGCGGAACAGGGACGAGGTTCGGGACAGTTGCGTAAAAGGCGTAGAAAAGAATAGCATTGTGCGTTTTAATGTTTATCAGTTACTTTTGTATTTTTAATTGGCAGTCATTTTAATTGAGTTTAATATATACATTTTAAATAGACAAAACCGTTTATTTCACGATCCTACAATTGGGGGCTCGTCCGGGATCTGAATAAATAAACGAACTATTGTGAAAGTGGTTAAACGCGGAAGAATCTACCAGATTATTTGCGGTATTAGTACAGAAGCCAAGTTGTTCTGAAAGTTGAATTGTGTTCATGTGGTAGGTTGACCACATATCGGCAAAGCTTAAAGTTGACCAATTGCGCGGAAGACAAAGAAGTGGATAAGAAGGTAGAGTGAAAGTTGAAACAGCAAAGTTGAATAAAGATGGCTAACAAAGGTACAAAGAATACGATGCAAGACGCAATGGATAAAATAAGTAGCTTAGAGGTGTTCGAAGAAGAGACTAATCGAACGATTATAAATGTTGAACCGAATGACGAACAAAGATTGACCGACGATGAAGTTAATAAAATTAACGTAGATCAATTAAAAACGATGCTGAAGAAATTAAAGCTACGGACTACAGGTAAAAAACTAGAATTGAAGAACCGATTAAAAACGTATGTGCGAACCGAACATAAAAAGTGGACCGAGGGAGATGAAGATTCAGAAGATGAAGACACAGAAGATGAAGAAGACGAAGACGAAACAGAAAACGAGGAGGCGACTCGAAAAAACGTTCAGATGAGTCAATTCACAATAAAAGATGTGGAAGAGAGTTTGTCGTTCTTTTCTGGCGACGATCAGGTGCCAATTCGAAAATGGGTAAACGACTTTGAAGAGATGAGTGAACTTCTCAGATGGAATGATTTACAGAAGTTTATTTATGGTAAGAGTTATTAATGTTACGTGGTTCAGCAAGACAGTTTCTTGCATCCGAAAGAGGCGTTGTCTCATGGGAAATACTAAAGAAGAGATTGAAGTGTAGGAGATTTGATAGGACAGGCGGTCTGTGGAGATGTTTCTCCCAGTCGCTTGGGTTTTTGGTAAGGAGCTCCGCCGAGGAGCAACCCAGGCGTCTGGGGTAGGGGTCGTCTACCGTCAGCCCCACTGACGAGTCTTGGTAGACGATTCCCGAGACGAAACGCTGTATTTTTGATCCGCATACAGAAGCAAGAATTCAAGAGTGAAATTAGTAGTGCAATGGTGCATTCTCAATTACATAAACGTAAGAGACGACTGAATGAAAGCGGACGACAGTATGTGTATGGCATGCTTGAAATAGCAGCAACCGGCAAAGTTGAGGAAAAAGCGATAATAGAATACATCATTGACGGCATTGTCGACGATGAATGCAATAAAAGTGTTCTGTATCAATCGCGAACGATACAGGAATTGAAACAAAATTTAGATGTTTATGATCGGATGAAGGAAAAAATAGGACAAAAAAGAAGCAGTAAGAAGAGAGAAGATATGCGGGATAAGAAGATGCCTACGGTGGATAAAATAATTCGGAAAATGCACTGTTACTCTTGTGGCTCGCAAGAACATGAGGTCAAGAGTTGTCCTGTGCGAGATAAAGGGCCAAAATGCTTTAAGTGTAACGAATTCGGTCACATAGCATCGAATTGTAAGAAGCCAACTGACAAGAAAACTGCGACTGTTGGTTGTATTACAACAACGAAATCGTTGAACGAGGTTCAGATTGGACAACTGAAGTGTGAAGCCCTGATAGATTCAGGCAGTGATATTAGTATAATACGTAAAAACAAGTTTGAGGAAACGGGAGTTCACGAATTAACAGCGAGTGTGATGTGTTTTACGGGTGCGGGGAATGCGACGGTTCCAGTACTAGGAGAATTGGAAAAGAAGATTAATGTTAGTGGTGCCGAATACGATGTTAAAATATACGTAGTGCCGGAAAACGCAATACCATACGATTTAATTCTAGGATTAAACTTTCGACGAAAGGTAGAAGTTTGTATGAGTGGAGGTAAAATAGTGAGCGTTGAGAGAATAACTGAAGATGTTAGTGAAAGCGCAATTGCGGATGTAATAAAAATCGACAGCGATGAGCATAAGATTGTTGATAGAATGAATCGAGATTGTGAGGAGAACTGTAAGGTGAGTGATGAGTTAAGCCGTATTGATTATATCGAGGAAAACGAACAAAATATTAAAAAACCGTTTAAAGACTGTTTAGAGAAAATAATTAGAGAATATAAACCCGCGGAAAATGTCAAAACAGAAATCGAGACGACAATTAGATTAACCGATAATACGCCAGTTAACCTACGACCGCGACGATTAGCACCTAAAGAAAAAGAAATATTAAATAAGCAGATATGGGAATGGTTAGACAAAGACGATATTCGGCCGAGTATGAGCGAGTGGGCTAGTCCTGTGGTTATCGTACCTAAAAAAGACGGAAGTTATAGGATATGCATTGACTATCGGTGTGTCAATTAAAAAATTGTAAGGGACCATTTCCCGATGCCCTTAGTGGAGGACCGAATAGACGAATTGAAAAACGCACGAGTATTTTCCGTAATTGATATGCAAAATGGGTTTTTACATGTTCCCGTAGCAGAAAGTAGTAAAAAGTATACGTCGTTCGTTACCCCAGAAGGCCAGTTTGAATTTAATAAAACGCCGTTCAGGCTGTGCGTTAGCCCTACTAGTTTCCTACGATTTATCGCAGAAGTATTTAAAGAATTGATTCAGCGTAAAATAGTTTCCTCGTATGTTGACGATCTGATCATACCTGGCATAGATGACGAAAACGCGTTCGGTAAATTTAAGCAAACACTAAAAGTAGCGAGCGAACACGGTTTGAATATTAATTGGAAAAAGTGTCAATTTTTGAAATCGCGCTTTGAATTTTTGGGTCACGAGATAGAAAACGGACAAGTATATCCGGATCAAAATAAAATAAGTGTTCAAAAGAAGTACAAAGTTATCTCGGACTGACGGGTATTTCAAGAAATTTGTGAAGGATTATGCTCGTATTGCGCAACCCTTGTCGAACTTAATTAAACGAGATGTAACATTTGTATGGAACAACGAACAGGAGCATGCGTTCACTGCATTGAAAAATGTATTGTTAACAAAACCTATTCTACGAATTTATGACCCAACAGCAATTATTGAATTACACACAGACGCAAGCAAGGAGGGTCATGGTGCGATCTTACTGCAAAAACGAAGCGACGAAGAAATGTTCCACCCAGTATATTACTATAGTATGAAAACCACTAAACTTGAAAAGCGATACCATTCGTACTGTAGCGGCCAACGGCACGTACAAAGGAAGAACATTTGGCGTGTAAATGGTTGGCGAGTTTTATGACACCAGCACCAGCAGAGCTATTTTTGAGAAAGCCGTTTTCTTTCCGCTTTCAATTGCAGTTTTAGACGACGCACATTTTTTCCTTTAGAGACTTTCGTTAGGGGCCTCAATAGCTATGCGGGTATCATAAACCTCGAGTTTCCGAAGGGTTGCGAAGCGGGGCCAGATGACCGGCGATCGGCCACGTCATGCGCCTTGGGGGTCCGGAGGAAATTCCGCTGCGTTGCCAAACTTCCGCCATGGGTCTCACTCCCGCCAAGTCACACCCCTGTTCCGAAGGAAGCGCGCTAAGGGCGCAAGGAATAGGTGGCGTGATTGGACGATTAGGAAGCGCCTGATTGGTTAATGCCGACGCGCTACATTAACCAATTAGGATAACTTCCGGGGTTTTGACGAGCTCCTCGAAAAGACGAAGCGTCGAGGAGGACACTTGTTTTACCGACGACAGCGAGAGCAGTTCGTGAACGAATCTTGTCTGTTCATAACAAAAATAAAGACTTAGCCGAATCATTGTGTAGATCATTTATACGCAACATAGTATCCTTCAGTACAAATTAGAAGTTTTAGCTGTAATAAATGCGGTAAAAAAACTGCGAGTTTATTTGTTTGGGATTAAATTTAAATTAGTTACCGATTGCGATGCGTTTAGAAAGACCCTTACGAAGAAAGATTTATCTGCAAAAGTAGCACGTTGGGCATTAATACTTGAGGAATACGAGTACGAAGTCGAACACAGACCGGGTAGTAAACTTAAACATGTCAATGCCCTTAGCTGTTTACCGATTTTAGTAATCGATAATACTTTGATCGCGACTATAAAAGCCAGGCAGCAGAGTGACGAGAAACTACGAATTATCCGTCAGATATTAAAGGAGGAAGCGTACGAAGACTACATTATCGAAGATGACATCTTGAAGAAACGCCAAAGGGGCAAAAATGTTGTAGTTGTTCCAAAATATTTACAGTTAGGCATAATAAAAAGAGCACACGAAAATGGTCACTTTAGTTTGAAGAAAATGAAAGAGAGCATAGAGAACGACTATTACATACCAAAATTAGAAGGAAAGGTGCAGAAATTTAATGAATGTTGTTTACCATGTATCATGGTTGAAAGGAAGCGTGGAAAAAAGGAAGGCCATCTAATACCCATTCCTAAAGGAGATATACCATTAAATACGTATCCTGTTGACCACGTTGGACCTATGACGGCTACTAACAAATTATATAAGTACATTCTGGTAATCATCGATGGTTTTTCAAAGTTTACCTGGTTGTACCCTACCAAGACAACCAGCACAAAGGAAGTGATTGATAAATTGATAATGCAACAGAAAACATTCGGGAATCTGGTACGTATTATTTGTGACAGAGGCACCGCTTTTACCTCAAAAGAACTTCAGGACTATTGCGCGAAGGAGAAGATTGACTGTATATTTACTACCACTGGAGTACCTCGTGGTAATGGCCAGGCAGAACGTACTATCCGTACTATAATTCCCGTATTAGCTAAGCTGTCAATCAGGAATCCGGCACAGTGGTACAAACATGTTGATGTAGTCCAGAGATGTTTAAACAGTACCTTCCATAGAAGTATTGTAAGATCTCCTTTTGAAGTGCTCCTTGAAATAAAGATGCGACAACGAGAGGATCTTGAAATATTGTCTTTAATCCAGCAGGAGGCCGTTAATTCATTCAACGAATTACGCGAAGAATTAAGGTTATTAGCAAAGCAGGACTTGTTAAAGATGCAGAAGGAAAATAAACAACAACATGACAAGAAGTGTAAGGAAGCAACTCAGTATCGAGACGGAGATCTTGTATTTATATAAAGGACGCAATTCGGTCCTGGACTAAAAATTAAACCAAAATTCTTTGGACGTTACAAAGTTTCCAAGGTCAAGCGGAATAACAGATACGACGTTGTTCTAGTAGGAGATGGAGAAGGACCAAAAATAACAAGCACCTCAGCTGATCATATGAAACTCTACCGTCAATTAGAAGATTCTTTATCTTCGGAGACCGAAGATTAATCAGGAATTGCCGAGTGTAGAGCGGCGACCGCTCGGGACGGTGCGGCAAGGGCGCACGAGATCGCCTGACAGGAACCGAGTGGGCCCGAGCGCGTTATGCGGAACAGGGACGAGGTTCGGGACAGTTGCGTAAAAGGCGTAGAAAAGAATAGCATTGTGCGTTTTAATGTTTATCAGTTACTTTTGTATTTTTAATTGGCAGTCATTTTAATTGAGTTTAATATATACATTTTAAATAGACAAAACCGTTTATTTCACGATCCTACATATAATATACCATAGTAATCAATAATGCCAATAATGACAATGAGAATGTTATATCCTGTATTCACAGAAACTATTTTCATTGCACATTTTTATCTTATGACCTTTAAACGCGAAGAACGAGCGAAAACCGCCAATTCAGCGACACGTGGAAGCAACGGGCGTGGTCGTCCTCCTTCGAGACGCTGACGGAAGCGACACCGATTCTAAAATTCCGCTTCGACGACTGAACCATCGCGAATCATAGTCTGTTGCTACCCCGTATCTTCCACGTTTTCTAACAAAGGGATGCGGGAAGAACCTATAAACGGATTGTTCAAAACCAGAGAACCTCTCTTAGTTTCGGCTCGGACGGCGGGATTTGAATTCGGTAAACCGCCGAATCACGGAAACAATGATAATGATGATAATGATAATAATGATGATAATGATGATACTGATGATACTGATGATAATGATGATAATGATGATAATGATGATAATGATGATAATGATGATAATGATGATAATGACGATAATGACGATAATGACGATAATGACGATAATGACGATAATGACGATACTGACGATAATGACGATAATGACGATACTGACGATAATGACGATAATGACGATACTGACGATAATGACGATAATGACGATAATGACGATAATGACGAAAATGACGACAATGACGATACTGATGATAATGATGATAATGATAATAGTGGTGATAATGGTGATAATTTTCATCATTTTGATAATGATGATGATAATAATGATGATAATTCTGAACTTCAACGTAACTCGAAATACGGAAAGTATTTGGCCACCTCAATATATCATTCCTCTAAATATCAAACTTCTTCCACGTACTCTGCTACGCATTAGTTCAACTTGTTACCAATTAAGATACGATCTCACTCTCCTCCGTACGGGACATTCAAACAAGTGACTGCTAATTTTATGCTTGATACTTATGGTACGTGACCGTGTTAGATAGAATAATCAGTGGTCAAACCTATGCTCCCTTATATGAGTATTAGGACAGTTATTGAGTATAAATATAACATGGCACGAGGAAATTGTTGAAGGACTAAAATAAGTATCGTTTAGAGGATATTAAAGCTGGATGAACAACACTTACTCCTATTTAGAGTAATAAAATGGTCTCAGAATGTATCACTTTGAGTAAATATCACATTTTCTTCATGCAGACCAGATGTCATAGTACTGAATGACAGTACATCGTGCACTATGTACATTGTAACTGTGGGAATATTGTTTTTCTCCTTCCTCAACATCTTTATATCTTTTTGCAATTTTTCATTTTCTTTCCTTTCTTCTACTTAATGTAGCTCTACTAAATGTAATAAAGGCGTATTATTTTTATTATTTAAGTGGCCCATAGGCCTATTGAGATATCTCAACTTCCCTCCTCCTGCCCCTCGTGAAAAAAGTAATTACATTTACATTTTATTGGCACCGGCTGACGGTGCATCGTCACTGAAGTTTCAGGACCTTTCGGGCGGTTCTGATTGACGGGAAGTTACGGCTCCAAATTTCAATGCAAAATTGCAATTTAAAATTCACGCTGCTAGGTACGCGGGGAACGACCTGCATAGAAAGTTTTCTAGTACTTGACGCGAAAAATGTGTGTACCGTTGAGAACTCCTTTCATGACTAGAATCTGTTGTGTTTTTTAATAAGTTGCAGAAAATACGTGGAAGAAATGAATATCGATATTGGAAAAAAATAGACATCAATGTGGGGAAGAAAACATAAATAAAATAGGTATTTACATTGATTTGTTGAACTGGGAACAATGGTTGTGTTACATCTAGCGATGTACGAATCGTCCCAAGTCGCGGGAACTCGAGCTTCGGGACGAGACGGAAGGATACGGGCGGGAACAGGCGGAATCTTGATACTCCCGTATTACTCGGGAGCCCGAAAGTTTCGAGATCGCGAGTAGTACGGGAGTATCGAGATCTCGCTCGATCCCGCCCGAATTTAATTTAATGAAATTTAATTTATTGCCATTAACAGGAAATCCTACTTTATACAAAAGTTTAACAAGAAGAAAGCTTCTTATAACATTATTTGTAATAGATTAAATATACATATACATGTTACTCTCGCAGTGTCTGGTAGATGGAAGTTTTGACTTTGTCTATTGTTTCTGAGAAAAATTCAGTTTGGTTATTAAATTTGTTGGCTGTGTTGCATATTTTGGCTATTGTACCTCTGTGGTTGTACCTGGATGTGTAGGAAGTGTAGGGTAGAATAGATTGGAATGCCTGGTTGTATGAGGGGGTACGTGAAAGTTTATTTGGTTTAGGAGGATAGGACAATCTACTAAGCTGTTAATAATTTTATATAGAAATGTAATATCAGCAGCAATACGTCTGTCTTCAAGGGAGTTGATTTTGAATTTGGTCATTATTCTATTGTAGCTGCGGTCATTGTATTCCATGGGTGTGTCCGATTTGGAAAGAGAGGAAACGTAAGAATTTGTGTTGGATTCTTTCAAGAAGAACGCAGTGTTTAGTTGTATAAGGTGACCAAACTGTTGAGGCATATTCAAGGTGGGGTAGAACTAGAGGTTTGTAGAGGTGTAGTAAGGTTTGGGGATTTTTGAATTGCTCACTGGTACGCTTTATGAATCCGAGCATTTTTGACGAAGAAGTTGTGATGTGTATTATGGTAGTGTCAAATGAGACTTTGTTATCGATAATTACTCCAAGTTCGCAAACGCTGATTAGAGTGGCCAGTCTGAACTACCTACTTATTTTCAATATAATGTATTTAACACTGATGTTAAATACATTATATTGAAAATAAGTAGGGTTCTTACTACGACAGAATCCGATTAGGTGGCATTTGGAAATGTTCAGTTCCATTAGGTTATCGTTGGACCACTTTTCTAATCCAAGAATGTCAGCTTGGAGATCTTGAGCATCTGACAGAGATGAGAAGATTTTAAAAATTTTTATGTCATTTGCGAATAGTGCAAACCTACTTTGATTGTAGAAAAAGTTCGTAGCGTCGTTGAGGGACAGAGATGAGAGTGCTGTATCCCAGTTTATAGAGTTGAAGTAGTCTAAGATATGATTATAGTTAGTGTTTTTAAAGTCATAATTGAATGAATTTGTATATGTGGAAGGTAATCGACAATTCAAGTTAATTGTGGTTAGTAGTGGCGGATGATAACGGTTTGCTAGCAGTATTGTCTCAGATGGGTCAGATACAGTTGTATCTGTTACGTTCGTGAGGATAACATCAAGTATCGAGTCGGAGAAGTTGACTTTCTTGTTGAGTTGGTGTAGGTCGTGTTGATTGGGGGGCGAGGCTGGATCGGGTTTTCGCAGCGAGGGGTGCGTAGGGGTCTTCGGACTCCTACGTAACACTCTGACCTGCGTCAAAAACCACGATGGAGCTGATGTTCGACCTACAATCAGGCGACACCTCGGTGTCGTCTGCTGCGGCGAATTTCGGCGAAGTCGGCGGGCCCGGTCTGGTCAAATCCACACACACCACCTCCACGTGGTGCCCCCTGGGACCCTTGGTGACTTCGGTTGCCAAGGGTGCTAACGGTGTGTGTGGTAGGAGAGTGAGGAGGTGTAAAAACAATTATGGATTGCACAAAGAAAGGATCAGGTGTTACTGCTCCAGGGGCCCTCGGAATCCCAGGAGCCGGCGCGGGTGCGGTTGTTGAGCGGGCCGCACCCGTGTCGTTATCTGACGACTGTGAGGAACCGGCGGTGGGCCACCAGGCCGCCGGTCTCCTAGTTACTACTGGCGAAGACAGACGAGGAGAGGAGGAGGGTGACCCCCCCTCGGAGGCGCTGCCGGGTCCCTCGGGACTGGCCGCCCTCAGG
>NW_015374203.1:0-234 GCF_001272555.1 Dufourea novaeangliae | reverse complement strand
GCTAAAGCCGCGGCGGCGGCGGTGCCGGCTCCGCCGGCGCCCTCCGCGGCTCCAGGACGCCGGGGCGCGGCGGTGCGCGCGCCGCGAGCCCCGAAAAGGGCAGCGGTGGCACTCACCGTTACCCCGGGCAGCGCGATGACGTACGCGGAGGTCATGAGGACCGCGATGTCTGGCGTCCGCTTGGCGGACGTCGGGGTCCATGACCTCCGGTACCGCAAGGGGCTAACGGGATCG
>NW_015374202.1:57422-59871 GCF_001272555.1 Dufourea novaeangliae | reverse complement strand
TTCCGGCAACACTGTCTTCGCGTAGGAAATACACAAACCCAGCTTGATGGTAACGGGGAACAACATTTATTTGTGGGTACTGCCGCTAGATGTTGATATATTCTTGAAAATAATCCGAATGATGTCGTATTTGGACTCATTTCCACCGACAGAATCTCCTCAGTTCATTCGTGACACTTTAATGAATGTATACTGAAAACTATAAAAGATTAAATTTTCATTCATGCGTTTCATTCCTTTTCTGTTTACATTGTATTTCGATCGTCAGTCGCTGGCCTCTCGCCCGGCGCTCAACAGCCCATTTATTCCTGCTAGCCAAAGTTAGTCGAAGGAACAGTCAAGCGACAATGTTCTTTAGCTAACGATGAGCTGAGGCAGACAAAAAAGTTTAAAAAGCCGCAAATCGTTGTTATTCATATTGCACTATCCAAAATTCTATGCTGCTTATTTATTCACGGTATATTACAGTCTAGTCTGTATATACGAACTAAAATATGATTTGCAATATAAAACTGCCCGCGCGAGAGCGGGTACGTCAGCTAGTTATCCATAAAATGATTTGAATGTTTATGAGAAGTTAAAGATTAGTCTAGATAATTAAGTTTTAATGATTTAATTGTAATTAGTTGTTTCACAATGTACAGGGAAATGTTTGACAAAACACGCACAAAAATAGTAACAGACACTTTTTTCAACTTTTTTATCTTAGCCTATAATGAACATTTGAAATATGCCTCTTGTACACTTATATATCTAAGAAAAAGAAAAGTGAAGCTGCGATGTTACAGTTTCTTTATTGCCATGACTAAGTATATCATTACTATCTATGTATATATATCAATAATTCTGCTTAATAAAAATAGTGAAATCGAAAGCTGGTTTTATGACCATTCTAGTCGACGTCCAACGAAACAGTATTCCTGTCTCTTCGTTTTCGATCGACACCCGATGGTGACTTTTAGAGTGACCTAGGTCAGGCCACCATTATCGGGCCCAGTCATAACAAAATTCGTCGGTCAAAGCAAAGAAGCTACGAGCACCGAAGTAGTAAAAAATCTTCAGGTTTATAAGTCGAAAGTACGAGTTTTTTAGTTTTGTAACTTATTTGTAACTCTAACTTGTAAGTCTAACCACTTTTAATAGTTTGTAACTTATACCCTGCAATTTTCAGCGTGTATGTATCTTAATTAAGTGTATAAGAGGTATTTGTTAAATTTTCACCAGACCTCGACGAAGGAAAATCTGGCTGAGTACATGTGAATTCGGGGAAGTAGCTGCACGGCCACCCGAACACACCCTCCTCTGGTATTCACCCGTGTTCCAAGGAAAACCGTGCCAAAACCCTAGGAAAGAGGGGCTGCACACATTCGTCGATGACTCCTTAGATTCGCGTTCACGAGCTAGTAAAACAGCATCCAAGATGGTCAGTTCTTCAGTAATTTCTCCCACGATTTTGAAGGGGATCCCACCGCTGTCACCAATTTTGTTGCGTGGTCCTCAGGGAATTCCTGAGTCTCAATGTAATTTAAAAGTGAAACGCGTTAGCTTTATGGATAATTGTAAATAAAAGGAAATTATAACGATAATAATAAATTGCAATAGAGATTTAAATTAAACTTTGGAACTATATTTAAACTATTACGATAAACGATTTAAACTAATTAAAAAGAACAACGAGTTTAATTTATAAAGGTAATTATATTAGTCCTTTCCGTTACAATGTTGTAAATGGAATGCATGTCTTTTCATTTCTCTTTATACACCTTTTTCTTTAATTACAAAATGTCCTTAGTTACTATTGACCAATCCATAATTATTAATTTCTAAGATTTATCCTGATTCGTTGATGCGTTTCTTCCCGGTTATCGATAACGAGTGATTTACATATCTGCAATGATTCTGAGTGGTAGGATAGGAGGCGAAGGCAACTGGCAAATGTTTAAACATTCGTTAATAAATGAATATTAATTATTTTATAATCTTAAAATGGGTTTATTAAAAGGATCTCTAACAGGATTCACGCTTCTTCAATTAGTGTCAACTTCACCTTTACCCTCCTTTCCTATTACATGTGTTGCGTGGTCGTTTTATAAAGATTTGTAATTGAGAATTTAGGCAGGGTTCGGATCCCCGTGGAGCGCTGATACGCTCTTCTCGAGTTGACTTCAATAAATACTCGATAAATGAAATAAAACTCAGGAACTTGTATTTGAACTTGTTAACAAAATTATAAAATGAACAATAAACTTGAATTAACAATAAATTAAAGTTATTTGTGCTTTTCTGCTATTTAGAAAAGTACGTCCGAACAGTTTGAGTACTCGATTAAGAAGCAGTCAAAATGGCAATAAAATCCTCGTTGAACAAAAAGAACGTGTACCTTCAGCTTTTAACAAAATACAATTATTTAACATCCAATTAGGAATTAATAAATAGTTTTACTTTAATC
>NW_015374202.1:5119-55590 GCF_001272555.1 Dufourea novaeangliae | reverse complement strand
TCATTTATTCTATAATATAAACAAACTTACCCAGTTCCTCAAACTGGCTTTCTGCAGTCAGAGATGTGCCATCTTCTGGTTGCACCATTTCATCTAAAAAATAAGTAATATTGAAGGAAAAAATACATTTGCATGTAAGTTATATAAAAATAAAACATAATACTTATTCTTAGCCTTTAAAATGAAGTCGTCCTTTCTTGTGGAAAAAATACATACCTGGCTTGAACTCCCTCCACCGCCAAAACGTGTTTTATCCACCGAGTACATAGCACTACATAGAAGTACATGTGTCGAAAAATACGACTTTAGCACCATTGGTGATAAGGGCCGGTAGCTTATGACTGACCATGCTATTCTAATGGGAGTTAACAGGCCGTGGTGCTATGCTTGGCTACCCGCTATGCTCATGATGAGCAGCTCATCCAGTATCTAAAGGAAGAACAAATTTAAAATTTATCTACTCTGTAATGCATAGAAAAATGAGTATTAATAAAGGAAAGGCAAATGGCAATTCGGAAACAACCGAATTTGTAGAGCCTAGAGATAGAAAAAAACGACGTGCCATTGAAAATCGTATGGAGGTAAGAAAGAAGGTTATGTTGAGTTACAGTCTTCATCTGTAGTATGTTTATTTTCCACACTCAATAAAACAGTATTTTTGTAAATATGTTTGAAGGTTGAAGTAATCAATGGCGTGGAGGGAAAAGTGAAATCACATTCATCTTTAAAACGAGTAAAAAATGTGGAAGGTGGAGAACAAAGAAAAGTGAGATGGATATTTGTACTTCAATAGATGACATCAGTAGAACTGTTGAATATTTTTTTACTGCGACTAAGATATTACAACATATTTTTAGATATCTGTTCCTGCACATAGATATACTCCTTTGAAGGAAAACTGGATGAAGATATTTACACCTATTGTGGAACATTTACAGTTACAAATAAGGTTTAATTTAAAAACACGAAATGTAGAATTACGCACAGCTCCAGAAACACCTGATATTATTAATTTACAAAAGGGTGCTGATTTTATGAAGGCTTTCATTTATGGCTTTGAAGTAGAAGATGCATTGGCTTTGTTACGTTTAGATGATTTATTTGTAGAAACATTTGAAGTCCAAGATGTAAAACCTTTAAAGGGAGACCACCTTTCTAGAGCAATTGGAAGATTAGCAGGAAAGGGTGGTAGAACAAAGTTTACAATAGAAAATGTAACAAAGACGAGAATTGTTTTGGCAGATAGTAAAATTCATATACTAGGTTCCTTCCAAAACATACAGCTAGCACGAAGGGCTGTCTGTAATTTAATTTTGGGTAGTCCACCTTCGAAAGTTTATGGGCAATTGAGGAATGTAGCAAGCAGAGTATCAGAACGATTGTAACAAAAATATTAAAAAACAATATAAAGTACAAGTTGACAAGTAATTATTGATATTTTTTTTACAAAATAAAAGATACCTTGCAGAAAATGTAAGAAAAAAGTTTACACTTTGAATAAGATTGTTTTAATCCATTGTGTACCTTATGTATAAAATATTAAAATTTACATACATACAAATAAAATTCCTGTTGAAATATATATAAAATTTATTCAATTTAACTTATACTAAAATTGATTTAAAGAAGTATTTGGTACTTATATTTCCTGGGAACTTTATTAAGAACTAGTCTGCCATCATAACTCAATGAAGCAAATGTCCAAGGATCTGCAGATGACCATTCAACTGCATAAACACTATCTTCATGTTCTTCATATCTACCTACAACTCCATCTTCCAGTCTAAAAAATTACATCAAACATTAACGTTCTACAAAGATTTTTTATAATGTATTCTTATTATTACAGTTTTACTATAATTACTTGTCTTTCTTGCAACTATAATCATTTTGTATGCAGTCATCTTCAGGGGGTACTACATGTCCAAAAGGTTCAGAAGAAATTGATGCAATACTGCATAGTATAACTCTTGAGTCACTACTAGATGTCAAAACCAATTGATCATGAAACCGATTAATTCTAATACTCCACACCCAATGTGAGTGCTCCATACGAGACAACACTGGTTCTTTAGGTGACCTAATATCCCAGAATTTCATGTACCCATCATCTCCACAGGTTGATAAAAAATACTGACGATTTGCATTAAAGTCTAGATCTCTAAGTATAAAATTGACAATACATAAAAGTATTCACTGTTTCATAATTGATTTCCAAGTTAATTAATAAAAAATGAGTTTTTTGTATTACCTTATAATTTGAGAATGAGCAGACAAAATTGTCCATGATGGTTCGGAAGGACTTCTAAAATCCCATCCACGAACATTGTTTTCATTTAATGTCACAAACTGATTGCAACCATTATGAGGATTCCATTTCCCATTTGTGAAACGTGGTTGACCTTTACTAGCTAAGGTGCCACAACTTACAACCTAAATAATGCACAAGGTAGAAAATAAACCTACTTAATTGTAACGTAAGGCAACTATTATTACCTCTGGTCCATTATCAGCTAAATCCCATAATATAAAATTATTGTCTACAACTGAAACAGCTTTCAATGAATCGGTAGGATGATAAGCAATAGTTTTAAGATTTGTACCATATGATGTTGTATCAATATCTGCTAATTTTTTAAGATCTTCAACATCATTTGTGTATTCTTTTAATTCTGGCAATTTCCAGATAGCTCCCTTCATCTGACAACTACCATCATCTAAATGAAAATATATTTTTTAAGTTTTTTATATAAGTTTAGATATGATTATGGTACTAATTTTTTAAATCACAAAACAGTTTAATTCGTAATTACCACTTAAACTATTATAACAAGTAATAAATATATTGGGATCTGACGGAGATGCTTGCAAAGACCAAATTTCACCAATGGGATGATGAAACACTTGTGTCTTTAAACCACCTGTTTCTTCATGCAATTCTACTAAGTGAACTTGATTGTTATTAAATTTCAGTGATTGTGTTCCGACCAGAAATCTAACAATATCCGTTTCTGCTGTTTGAGCCGACAATGCCCTTGTCTATAATATTAAAGAAAATACTATTACAATGACTAATAAACATAAAATTTATACTTTTTAGACACTAATGTATGTGAAGCTTTATAAAAACTGTAAGTATAAATTATTGTTAATACAATATATTTCATTTTGTTACTACACTAGCAAAATTTACAATTGTTTATAACGTTGATCATGTTCGATTTCATACTTGAAATTCAAGTCCGTATATTACAGGGCTATCATTTTCCATCTTTTAATAGAATTTATATTTTAAAATAAATAGTCAATTATTTTATTTGTATAGAGCAGAACTCAGTCCATACGACTTGTCAAAACAGCTGCTCCTGTAAACTATCCGTTACATATGTGTTACGATATACAGCACTGCAATAGCCATTAAAACATACTGACTGATACTGACTGACCCACAGCAGCTGTGGCACAGCTCCGTCTATACATGGCTATGGGTGTACACGACCGTGCGCTCAGCGCACTGCGCTGCATCACACGCGCTTTTCTACGGACGCATCGATTGCAGCGCTGTGTGGCTAGCGGAAGATTCATGAAACTTTTGGTTTTCATTGTTACGTTGTTGCGGGTAGTGTCTTTAGTTCAAGCGATATTTAGGGTTATCGATATGCGAGTGTCGAAAGCGCGAAGTTTGAAACAAATGTAATAGGAGAGGGAGAAAGGTGAAGTTGGCACATGTAGGAAACGAATTGAAATCAGTAGATACTCATCCAAAAGGATAGATTTCAAATTATTTATGTTTGAATAATTTCTCTTTATTTCCCTCTCCTAATATGCAAACCAATGCTAAGATGTTAAACACTCGCGAACTGGACAGTTGATAAATGACAGGGAATGGATTGGCAAATAGGAAGTCGTTTTAATTAATTAATAATTTCCTGATTGGATGTCGGTATCTAAGACATTTTGATAATAAACAAATTGTATTTGTTTTTATAATTGGGCAAGGAGATGACGCTCCTTGTTTCTTTTTTTTCCGCCATTCATCTCTGGACATTACAACTACCCAGACGCGTTCTCGAAACATAAAAAGTATTTGTAAAAGTAAATTCATTTACATAAGTGTAAAAAGAATATTGAAATTAAAATTAAAGAATTATGAACAGTTTAAATTGAAGTTGTTATTTAATTGAATACTTAAATACAATTTCACAATTAAAAGCGCCCCATAGGCGCTAGCTCACGCCATATTTCCCACAAAGCTTTAAAATTCACTAAAGAGAACGCAACATCATTAAGGGATGACTCCCACCACGGGAATTTCCGGACCTGTGTATACGACCGTGGTTCTAAGCATAGCATGGGTTCCTGTATTTTGAAAGTACGCCATCTTTGAGAATAAACCACCTTCACCGCCTATATAGATTAACGGTAACTAATGCTTTCCATTCACATGTATACTTTCTCGCATAATTTGTAGAGTAATATCAACATAGCACAGACAAATATTTCTCGTCTATAGTATAACGAATGTACTTCTCGTACTTCAAGCGTTGTTAATTGATTATTTAATCATTAGTAACATCGCACTTATCTATTAGCACAGACGAGATATAAAAATAGACCTAACATGCAATGTAATTTTCTGTCCCATGCTTCGAGGGCGTCAGAAGCCCCTTTACCATTTTAGTGTCAATACCTGACGTTACCGATAAAATTATATGATTTAACGGGAATAAAAATAGGAACATGAAACGGGAAAGTATATATTTTTTCATTTAGGGGGGAGACTCCTTTGGAGCCAAGTCCGAATCGAACGAAGCGCTGATGTAAATAATCGGACGCCAGCGGAAACACAAAATTGATATTTGGGACTGTTGGGTTTTACCAGTACGGGCGACCGGCGTACTGGAGAGCAGCCAACGTGCTCGGAATGGAGTTGAGGACCACGAGAATATCACTGAGTGATGACACGTCTTTGTAAAAGAAAACTTTATTGATCCCGAGGTCGGGAGCGGCGGATGGAGAGTCGGAAGTCGAGCGCGGAAGGAGAAGACGAAGAAGAAGAGAGAGAAGGCGTCTCGACTCTGATGGGGTACTGATATCCCCACAGGACGGCTTGATAATACGACATCTAACGGCACTACCCACAAATAAATTTTGTTCCCTATTACCATCAAGTTCGGTTTGTGTATTTGCTATGCGAAGAGACAGTGTTGACGGACAGTATCCATGTATCCTCAGTTCATTCGTGACACATTAATGAATGTATACTGAAAACTATAAAAGATTAAATTTTCATTCCTGCGTTTCATTCCTTATCTGTTTACATTGTATTTCGATCGTCGGTCGCTGGCCTCTCGCCCGGCGCTCAACAGCCCGTTTATTCCTGCTTTGCTGGCCAAAGTTAGTCGAAGGAACAGTCAAGCGACAATGTTCTTTAGCCAACGATGAGCTGAGGCAGACAACAAAGTTTAAAAAGCCGCGAGTCGATGTGATTCATATTGCTCTATCCAAAATTCTATGCTGCTTATTTATTCACGGTATATTACAGTCTAGTCTGTATATACGAACTAAAATATGATTTGCAATATGAAACTGCCCGCGCGAGAGCGGGTACGTCAGCTAGTTATCCATAAAATGATTTGAATGTTTATGAGAAGTTAAAGATTAGTCTAGATAATTAAGTTTTAATGATTTAATTGTAATTAGTTGTTTCACAATGTACAGGGAAATGTTTGACAAAACACGCACAAAAATAGTAACAGACACTTTTTTCAACTTTTTTATCTTAGCCTATAATGAACATTTGAAATATGCCTCTTGTACACTTATATATCTAAGAAAAAGAAAAGTGAAGCTGAGATGTTACAGTTTCTTTATTGCCATGACTAAGTATATCATTACTATCTATGTATATATATCAATAATTCTGCTTAATAACAATAGTGAAATCGAAAGCTGGTTTTATGACCATTCTAGTCGACGTCCAACGAAACAGTATTCCTGTCTCTTCGTTTTCGATCGACACCCGATGGTGACTTTCAGAGTGACCTAGGTCAGGCCACCATTATCGGGCCCAGTCATAACAAAATTCGTCGGTCAAAGCAAAGAAGCTACGAGCACCGAAGTAGTAAAAAATCTTCAGGTTTATAAGTCGAAAGTACGAGTTTTTTAGTTTTGTAACTTATTTGTAACTCTAACTTGTAAGTCTAACCACTTTTAATAGTTTGTAACTTATACCCTGCAATTTTCAGCGTGTATGTATCTTAATTAAGTGTATAAGAGGTATTTGTTAAATTTTCACTATAGGATCAGAAAAAAAATGAAAAAAGAACTTCTTAATATTTTTACTATTTTCTTCGCTATTCCAACAATTGTAATGTTTTCGAAATAACGAAAACATGTCATCTAATAAGTTAATCCTTCTAGCTTCTCAAAAAAACTCAAGTCGTTTGGTCCAATTTTTAAAACAAAATACGTACTGGAACAGATGCAGACGCAGCGAAGATGATACGCTAAGTACGCATGCGACAGCAATCAGTTGTTAGTACAAAATCTATCTCCGCTGGGCGACGAATGAAAGATTGACAGAGCGTATGCGATTAATTGTGTTCCTTTTGTGTCTCTTTTATGAAATATTTGTGTAAGTATATAACACCTGCGTCAATTATGTCAATAAAAAATAAATAAATATCATTTCCAACAAGAGATTTGTATAGTATTCCATGTTTTTCGTATGTGGAATACCCGGAATATATATTGTGCCATTTTTACAATTTGTTTCTCGAGAATATCATGTCAAGTATCTCGTATGTAATTTCATTAATTAAAAAAATAAGCATCATTGCAAGTACGAATAAGAAGGTTCATCCTTGCACACATTAGTACGTATTGTTTAATTCTCGGATTTCTTTCCCTCGCGTCGTTATTTCCTACGTTCCGCGAGAATCGAAATCTCGCCACAAGCCGTAGGCCGTAGCTGTTCCATCGTTCTCCTGACGGGCAGAATTGTCGAATGGCAACAGCGTAACAAAACAATCGATACGATCCACCACGTGTTGCGAGGTTACATTTATCGACTCCCTCTGTTTTATCGATGCTCGCTTATCGATACCACTGTTTATTTCTGCGTCTGGACGCATCAAATCGTAGGAACCAACTTGTGCCTTCCAGAAGTGATAAAGTGACTCAAATCGAATTTCCACGATAGTGTGATAGTAGTGTAAAGGGTGGTCTGGTCTGCGTTTGACGAGAAAACCATTAAATCGTGAGATATTTGACAAAATGTAACTTGTGCAGCCATCTTGTGTGTTTTCATCGGCGTCTGTCACAATCGCACACTTTCTAAAATTCTAATTCTTTCACTTAGAATGTGTTTATTGGCGTTTATACGGACCAGACCACCCTGTAGGGAAGTCTACCCGTGAGTTCTATACCAGTGAAAAGTGCATTTGCGCAATTGTCGAGGCTCAAGTTGGTTCCTCGAACGGAAGTGAACCGTTCACGGCCATGGTCTCTTCGATGATTTCCCGACGTACCGAACACTCATGATCTGACAACATTGCGTACTCGACAACACTGTAGAAGTTAGACTAGTTGAGCTCGAATGGATTTAACGTAGTTCACAAATTCACCGTTCTCATAACGTAGAGGGCAGCAGAAAATCCCTGACTTTTTACACGATCGGTATTTCAGAACATGAGACACGAAGTCTTATAAGATGATAGGTCTATCCTATACCTAGTCGATGCTATTAGTACACATTATCTGTTCAGAAAACTGTATATAATAAACATTAAATTTATAATGGGACACGCATGGACCTATAGGTCCATGGCGTCACGTGTGACTAAACACCTAGCGCCAGCTCATGATAAAAACATAGTATTAATTGCCTAATAACTTGGGTGTTTTGCCGTAGATGGCACTACGTATCTTTTTATCTCATTCATTATTGTTTACGAACAAAAAATGAAATATTAATGAGAAATAATATAACTGGCAATTGTTTATATGCAAATCGATTCAGGAAATTCAATGTACAATTTGACAACGTTGGACAAAAATACGTAATCGTTATTAATGTGGTTCTCTCGCATTTTTCGTTGCAAACCGTTAATTATCACAGCTAAGAAAGAACTCTCAATTTGGCTAATGATTTTCTAGTTGTCAAGTTGAGTAAATAAGTACCTTTGAACGAATGATGTGTATGTAAAAAGTTTTAATACAGGTCTAAATCAAGCCTGTGTCTTTCTTGCCTGTTATTATTAGATAGTCTGCCGTTCGAAGATTAAAAATGAAACTTTAAACCTGTTTATTAGAAAAAAAATAATTATTGCTATTTAACACGTGTACCATAAAAAGCTTTGCGAAACCCGTGAACCGTACAAATAGGAGAGGAGAGATATCGAGCCAATCAACGTTTCTGTTTTATGTTCGAAGTAACGAACCGCAAGGATATCTATATGTTTTCGTTATCCCAGTCGTATCCCTACCACTCTGTTAGAGGCTCCCTGCGTTGGTTGCGTCGGCCGACGGGTAACCAGCCGTGGGGTGACCAGATAAATTATGTCAAACGGAGTAGTGTTACGAACGTGAACGAGTTCGGGATTCATTGTGTTCGCACAGAAAAGTATCGCAAAGTGCGCGTTCGTACGAGTCCAGTGTGGTTCCAACGCGATTTCCAAACTGGCCGCCGTTTTCTAGGCTTTCGTTAAGTCAGTGTTAACTTTGCATGATTCTACGAGAGTCTGTGCTTTGGGTACCGTCTTCGCACAAATGAATGTATCTATATTGATTTCTTTAAAAAAATCATGCTGACCCTGCAACATCAATTGTAAGTAACCGCTTATCACATTCCCTTAATGTTTCTACAACTGACATTCGTGAATTTCAGCGTCTACTTCTAGTTTACTTTTATTCAATCTTAGGGAATGCGTGTTCTGTTTCGTTCTCGCATTTTTGCACGAGGTCAAAACACACGTCTGTCATGTAGGTTGATTTGATGGAAATAAAACTGGAACGTGAATATACATGATTCTCAAGTGTGTTTATAATTGAATCCTGACAAAAAAAGGTTCGATAATTTTGCCGCTTTGATGACTTTTTTTGGCACGATATCATGATTCAAGGTTTCTCGGTTTCCAAACTACTGCTAGTTGTTTTTTGATTTGTTCTTGTGAGTATCTTAATAGAATTGGAGCTTAGGCCGGCAATTTACTGTGGATCATTGATGTAATCGCTAATAATGCCGCAATATTTACATATGTTTCGTGAACGTTGTCTAAAACAGTTGTATAAATAGTTTGGCTACGCGAAATAGGTAAATTAAAGTAGCGGTTTGTTTGACTGTCAAAAGATTAAAACGTTTTTCTTATGAAACGACTTGTTAAATCTATTTGAGAAGAAATATAAGAATAACACTAAGACCAGACATTGTTGACATCAACTAAATTAACCTGACATTGACGTAAATTTCTTTTGCATTCTTTTTACATTTTAGATAGTTACTAAATATATTACAAATCAATTCACGTTACGTGCAATTTACGTGATTATCTCTTTTGTGAATATTATTATCCCTGTTACTTGTATTAGCATGTCATACAATATTTCTTAATAATTATTAATATTACTCACACGTGTTGAAAATGCTTGCTTTACGTCGATATAGTGTAGAAAAATAGTCAAAATAATAACCTAGAAGTTTTGGATGGAGAAAAGTTTATTATTAAACTAATTTAATCCTCAGATTAGATAATTTATTTCTACTGGTTACATTCAATATAGTCTATTACAATTTCAATCAGTATGTTCGTTTGAATTATTATGTTAGGATTTTCTGGCAAATTTTTCTAATATAACATTACAATTTTCTAGTATGCATTATCTGATTCTGTTACTAATGAATTTTTGTAGAATTTTAATTTAAGGTCTTATTACTCTGATAATTCATTACAAACTTGAGCAACTGATATTTTTCGCTTTATAGCAGTATTTATAATAATAATGTAAATATTTTTGTGCTTTTAAAACTCAACGAGACCCAGGGTTAATACATCTACAGTTACCTCTGCCTAATTTAGTTTCGCACAAAAATAATTTAACCCGCCAACGTTGTATTCTTCCACATTGCATGTAATCCCGTTTAAGTAAAATTTATGTTCTTAGGTGTGTATTCGCTGTTTTCCGGATCATAAATGGCCGATTTGTTTTACGAAAGTAGAGAACATTTAGCACCATAACTTTTTGGATAAATTTATATGCACTGTTGTATATACTCAATTGTTATTTAATACAAATTGATATACTCAGTTAAAATTCAAATTCAATTATCTTGAAAATAATTTATGGAAATGAAACTGATCTGAAAATGAATTTTCATGGATCACAACAAAATTTTATTTTATATTTTCGTCTTACTTTTTAACTGTTCTGCTTGTGTCATCAGTCACGGGATATCTTATATGTATATTTAAGGCAGTCCAATGTACATATTTCGATATTAAAGAAAACTGAATTATACCGTCCATCATACGGTATCGTCGAAATTCCTAACTCCTTCAATCATTGAAAGAACCGAATGGCCGTCAACGTTGCGTTCGTTAGACGAAGTACTACTTTGACAAAATTCCGTCTTTGCTTAACAGCTCACATTGAATTACAACCTTGAATTGTTTTACGATACACACCAATCCATTTGTATTGTTTTATTCATTGAGTGTGTAATAAGCGACCTGCGGATATTTATGCAAATTCAACATTTTTGGAAAATGGGAATTAAATGTATTTTATTATCTGAATGCTTGATTTTACTACGTACGGAAGATAAAGTTTACTTCGTAAACTTGTGTTTTACTCGGTTATTTGTGTTATAAATGTATTTTCGTACTGAATAAATAATCAGCGTTACTGTAGGAATTTCACTGAAATTGATCCAACAGTTTTCAAATTTTGCAAGAATGATTAAACAAACCCGGCGATTTGATTTGCGTATTTATTAACCGAGATATCCGCCTATAAATGTATTGCCTTGATATTTCGTTAAACCATTAGTTTTACGAAAGGATTACTATAGATAAACTAAATGCTCATCAACCAGGTTAGTCCATGAAATTTTGTACTTCCACTTTTGACTCAACAGTCGACTTCGGCATTCGGTGTTCGAGGGTTAGAAAACGATTCAGGAAATTTCGTGCAGTGAATCATAGTCGGACAGTTTGCTCATCTCTCAAACTTTGTGTTCCTTTTTTCTCATAAATGTCTCCCTTATAATTAAGGTGCGCGTGACACACCAGACGCATCTTGCACAATAATTTACCAACCACATAATAATATTAGCGAATTTTCAAGTTGTAAGTTGTAACTTATAGACTTTTGTTGCACAAACAGTTTTTGCAATTTTGCATGTTGCAAATGAAATCACTAATATCATTAATAGATTTTACAAGTGTTTATTGCTCAATGAATGTGATTTCACAAGTTATACATGTAAAACTTTTACAAGTCTTGGAAGTCTGATAATTTTGTGTACAGGTTAATGTTTCTAACTATTGATTAGTGAATTTTTGTTGATTGTGTCGATTTTATATATCCTAAAGATGATTGATAATTTTCTTTTTCCTTAATTTTTTATTGCTTAACCCTTTTAGTGCCGGGCGAAATAGAGGTGCCTATGCGAGAAAAACCGGCCGAATTTCACAGTTTTACAAGGGTTCGGGAAAATGCTTATAAAAACCAAACGAGAAACGATATTTACATGATTCAAAAAGCTGCGTATTATAGATGAAATACAGAACTAAACAATGACACTAGTTTTTTTTGTACTCATTTGAGAATTATAGAAAAAACAAAGGTATATATGTTTATAAATGAAGTAAAAGTTGAGTTCTCTCGTACAAAACGTATTTGCACATACAAACAACCATCTTTTCACCATAATTTTATATGGGTCAATTATTATGAAGCATATACTTTGTATTTCCAATATATTTTGTAACAAGATAAACAATATTACATAACAAAAATAAAACATAACTTGAAGGTACACGGTAGGCGCCAGGCGGATTATCTCTTTCGAAATATGTAATTGTTATCGGTCGTCGTCCACAAAGAGTTAAAACGAAAAACTATTTTTTTTTAATTCTCTCATAATGAAATTAGATCATTTATAACGTATTACAAATTTATTTTGAGATAGAGTTCTCCCGCAATGCGAATAGTAAAGCGCTACGAGGCGCGGGCCGATATATCGGCTCTGGCACTTCTCGCCAGTGTAGCAGGAGCCGATATATCGGCTCCCGGCACTCAAAGGGTTAATAGTAAAAACAATAAGCTTTTGTGCTCTTTAATTTTCGTAAGCAAGCACAACTTTAGTTTGCGTTGAACCTAAAGTTCACACCTGCCCATTTATAGTAAAACACACTTTTAGTTAGCTATACTAATCAGTGATTCTCTTCTATTAACCCCTTCGCATCAGAGGACGAGATTTCTCGCCACGTGATTTCGTTCATGATATGCTTTGGACGAGATATCTTGCAACGCAATGTCTTTCATGCGATGCTATGTACGAAATATCTCGCGGCACAAAATCGTTCATGCGACGCTGTCTACGGAATATCTCGCGAAGCAACACCGTTCGCGTACTGCTTTGAACGAGATATCTCGCGCTCGCGTTCCTGTTTTTCAATGTTTACAACTGAATGTCACCCATCGGTTGCTTTAGACGATGGTATTCCGCTTCTACATTGAGTTCATTACAACAGTTTTCACGGAGCATTCCGTAAGTGTAGTCATCATATTGCAATGATTTAATCAGAATCGCATTATGAAAATACAAAATCATTAGTTTCTAGAAACAAAACATTTTCTTCATTTGACATTCCTAACCTTTTCTACATTCACATTCACAGTGACCTACGAATTTATTTTGATACAAATCGTTGGACGAGATATCACGCGTTGTAATAAAAAGGCATGCAAGATATTCTGTACACAGCGTCGCATAAACGATTTTGTGTCGCAAGATATTTCGTACATAGCATCGCATGAAAGACATTGCGTTGCAAGATATATCGTCCAAAGCATATCATGAACGAAATCACGTGGCGAGATATCTCGTCCTCCGATGCGAAGGGGTTAAGGTACACATAACCTCTAAACGTGAAATAGTACAATTAGTTGACGTGTTATATATAAAATTGACTTGTGGAACTCTACTTGTTTTATTAAGGAACTCGTTACTATTATGCAACAGAATTTATCAGTACATACTGGTAATTTGCACCTTGTGACTTATAAGGGCCCGTTTACACGTTCAAATAATGTGTGCAAACTGCCTTGTGCATTCACATTTGCACAAGCAAATCGTTGCGGTTTAAATGGAAGCTAACGCCTCTGGCAATTAACTACCATTACTTTTCTTATTACTTACCATTATTTCATATGCAGCAAGTAATTATAATTATAGTTTACTCATTATATATGTATAAAATAGTTGTGCAAGGTAGACTGAACGGGTGGTGCACAAGTCAGTTTGCGCAAATTATTTGAATGTGTAAACGACCCTTAAAATTTCATTAATATCAATTTGATTGTGCAATAAAGGCCAGGTGGGCAATAGAGTCCGCGAAATACGTTAATACCGAGAGTCTGAAAGGCCCTTCTAGTTAGACGACACAAAACGTGGCGACGAGTGAACATGGTCGCACAAAGCATCAAAACGACCATGGAACGGTCACGGGACCGCGAATCGTTTTTTGATCGCGCTCGCAAAAAGTGGACTGTTTCTTCGCAGACCTGTCTCTTCCTGTCATCTGTTGAACAAATGATACGGCTGAGACTGGTCTGTGACTGTCGGTCGAGTGATCAATCCTCGCGTGGTGGACGAACAAACCTGGCATGTCCCGGGGAGCTGAACGAGACGCGTCTTCGGCGACGAGCACGAAAACATCCCGGCCGATCAATTAACCCGAGAGTGCCCACTGAAGCACTGTGTGGATATTCAAACGAGGAGAGGAGGAACACACCGATCTGCCACCGTGTTCAGGCCTCGATGCGCGCAGATCGTCCGTTCGTCCAAGCGGTTCCTTTTAACGGTTTTAACTCACGGGGAACAAACGAACGTGGACGCGGCTCTGTCGCTTTTCTGCTCTTTTTCGTCTCTTTGTACAGCCGCTTCGCGAACTTGGGAATCGAACGTTTGACTTTGAACGGGAAGGGCTTTAACGCACTCGTTGCCGCAGAACCAACAAGGGAATAGTACGAATTGTGGTCCTGATACAGAGAATCTTCGTTGAGTGTTCCAAGGCTCCTCAGCATTTAACATTAAGTATTTCATAAATTAATGGCTATATGCGGCTGAAACAAATATCTTTGGCTTTAGAATTCCAAGCTCTGTCGCTGTGTTAAATTCCATTAAAAAGTCAGCGTTACGCCTGGGAACCTCTTCTTGTTAGCGCTGAGGAGCCTTCGAACACTCATCGATGCTTTATTATATTTTGATTACATTTTTTGGACTGTAAGGGGTGATATCCGAAATAACCATAAAAAGTAGTGAGGCGCAAGTCTCCCCTATTTTGAAGAAATTAGTAGGAAATGAACCTGGGTGAAAACAAAAGAGAACTTTCGTAGATAGATACTCTACTATGCTGCAGTGTTTTGGGGAGAAGAGTTCAACTCATTGTCAGATGGTTGATACTCAGCGACCAAAATTTTCCATCTTTAATCCTGCAGTATTTCTGGTGAACAAGCGAAAGCCTTACTACCGTTTGATGTTGTTCTTCTTTCTTCCCCTACACGGCAACAGTAGTCGCAACAGTCTATATCTTACATATCATTCAAATAATAAGAACTTTGTAACAATTCTTATTGAGAACGTAACACCAACATTTGGGGGTATGCGATATCGGTTGAATGATGGGCAGCGGAATGGTTAGCCTTTATTTCTGGGAAATACGCAAAAGCTTACTACTTTTTGATGGTTTTCTTGTTTCCTCCACTGCACTTTAACCGTTTGAGTGCCACGGAGCGATTTTGCGCTTCTCCTCTGTCCCTCGAACAGTGCCAGCGCTCTAGGCTGCGAAACCGATAACCGCGACACGCTCGGTTTCTGTCGATGCGCGACTTTACGGTTACCACTCCATTTTAGGTAAAAGTAAAAGAATGATACAACTAGTAAAAGAACGAATGACAGAACAACACTGAATTGAAACAATTACATCTACCGTATAAAGCTGAAAACAGCGCAATAGCGCTCCTTGGCACTTTTGGAGAGAGAATAAGACAAGCGCTATTGCGCCGCTTGGCATTTTTGGACGGGAAAACAGCAAAGACACGTGGCACTCAAACGGTTAAACAGATTTTATTAAAAATAGATTTAATACAATTTGACGATGATTGAAACGATGATTGACACTTGATCACTGGCGGGTAAATTTTGTGCAGCGGTGAATATACGATGTGTTCCTAAAATAAGGTACCAAATTTTATGAGTGTATTCTATACATACATACATACATAGGAGATATAAAAAGATATCATGTAAACGTAGATCTGCAAATTATTCGTTTCCAAGTTACAGTGTACCAAAGTTCCTTATTAGACGAAATGCTCGTGTCTGAAACCCCACGATTTCTTTGGTTGAAGATGTCTTAAGCAGCTTGCATGTCGAAGACGAGTTGAGACTTCAGATCTCCGCAGCCATAGTGTCACAACTAAGGGTTGTCAAACTATACATGTGCGCGCGAGCGTGTGGTGTGTATTGACACTAGTACTCGTTATTGAACACTGAATAATAGTAATTATATTACTTAATTACAATTATTTACAAAATTTATTTCAAATTTACTGTCGATAGAGGATCATACAAATTTGTTCAACTGTCATATTAGGTTGCCGTATTATTTTTGTTAATCAATTTTCCATTGCACAGAACCAAAGAAAAGTATTCATAACAGGAATCCGCCCATGAAACTAATATTTGAGAAATTTGACCATATTCAAAATGTATAGATAGTGATTTTGAAACTCAGCATCTTTTTATAAAATTACATGCTTCTTTAATGTTTTTACGGTGGGTTACCACTTTTGCAACAACCCGGTGAGATGGGGTCTGAGGAACCCCATGAATATTTGTAGAATATTTTATTTTTATTCAATAATTACTGAAAATGATATATTTCTTTATTTCGATGTTTTCTTACATGCAAATGCAAAACAATTATTTGTGTAATAAATAATAAATAATAAAAATTTCCATCTTCCCCATTCGAGGGTTAAATTTTTCTCTCAGAAACATCATCCCAGCAAGAAAAATTAACGACATTTTTGGTAGAAAAACATCGTTTCCTTTTTTTTCCGCCACGATAGAAGCGTTGCAACAACACGTTGCAAACCTCAAGTTTCGTTTTAATCAATACTGTCGCGTGGTCGCGTGCAGAAATTTCTTTCCCTTACCGCGGGGTCACGCGCGAACGACAGATTCTGGGCTGCATTTAACACAGGCGAACAGTGCATTTACTTTTGCTCCTAAATGCACAAACAGCTCCCGCCTCGTTTTCCCTCGTAAACGATAGTCCCGGACGCGGTTAGATAAAAAATTATTCCTTTCCGTTCGCACGAGCTCCTTATCTCGTCTTTACCGTGTCGTTTATCTTCTGTGTGTGGCGATAACGGGGTGATATAATGGTGTACCATAGTAGTCTTCGACTGCTGTTTTCTGCTCCTTTTTCATTTTCATCTCTCCTTTTCGAAGCCCAATTTGATAAACGATTTATTTATAAGGTCGGCGATTAAGCAGCCCAAAATGGGTAATTTAGGGTAAACGGATGGAATTTATTCCGTTCGGATGTCGCGACGGTACGAGCACGCACGATTTATTTCCGCTACTTAGCCAAACAGAACTGCTATGATGTTAGAGTTATTGGTGGTCTACTTTGCATGACTAGGACACATTCACCGTCGAACGTATTTTCAGCTGACTTTTCGTTCACGGCAACTGCATTATTTTATATGAAATTGTCGGTCGTTCATAATCCAAGAAGCGTAAAGATTTAGTGTTATAACCGATATAGCAATGAATGCACATCCCCGCTCGTAAAAATTATGTGATTTATCGAATATACAGTGAATGTTACAAGGCATTATAAAATTGCTGATATCCTATTTTTGTCATACAGACCAGGTGACCTAATATGTATGAGCGGTAGTGTGAGTACACCACTTGAAATAGTTAGAGGATTATGTATTGTAGTCGCTGTGCTCGTTAATACGACGTGCAATCTCCGAAAATATTTTTATACAAACATAACGGGGTGTTAATAGTGTTTAAAAAAAGATGTTTATTTATCAAACCTATTTGCTCTTTTCGTTTGGGACCACCTATATTACCGATCCCCTAATTCTTGTGAGCAATGTATTAACCGTACTATGGCCATCGGGTCTTTGTTGACCCTGTAGCGTTTTCGCCATTAGAATTCTATATGTATAATGTTTGAATTCTTTGGGTTTTGATCTAATTAGGTTCTTATTTCTTATAAAGCTTCTTTGAATTTGAGAATACAAAAAAGTTGTTGTTAATAGGAACATTTCCTGTGTCTCAAGAGTGTATTAGAATGAGTCACGTGTAACGTGAAAATATTTAACAGTTTATGTATTTTACACAACAACGAAAACGTTAATTGTATGCATTGCTGGCGGTTTAATTATTACCATATGTCACCACATGGATCGTAAACCCAATATGTGGGGAGTCCTCTATTTTTTTGTCTTTTGTTTACCATACATTATTCCATGCTATACGTCTTGACGGACTCAATAAAAATTTCATTATATTTTCAACCAGTTACGTTGTTAAACATTACACGGAAACTTGAAAGAATAAGTTTATAACATAAAAGGTTACATTCCCATTACAATGTTTGGTTATTATTAGATTGCGGATTTTATGCAGTTGTGGTATACGGAAATGTGCGAAATACAATGAAGTTAGAATCTTTGGAAAAAATCATTGAATTATTTTTCTTCATTTTATAAAATTCGTTAGATTAGATAAATTTTTGATTTTATGACAAATCGTTGATACGATTGTCAGATTTTTTCCAGTTTTGATAATGATCGAGACTAATTTTAAAGAGACTGGTGAAATTCTATTTTTGGAGCAACTGTTTGGCCAACGAGAAAACAGATGTCTCTATTCTATCTTCCCAAACACCGATCGTTAAAATACTCTGGTGAATCTACAATCGGGTTGTTTAACCGAGTCTCCTGCCTTTTCGAAGCGCTTGCGTAGGTTATAAAAGGCTGGACAGGAAAATAAGCGTGGAAAATGTCACGGCCTTGTCTCCCAGCCTCGTGTATACCTGCAACACCTCTATAAATATAGACGGGTTAAATAATATTCCTGATAGATGTACGGAACATCGAACGCGAAATCATCTTTTCGAGTATATATTCGAAACTTTCTATTGTTGAACTATTTACAATTACACAATGAAGTAAAACATATTGTTTACAATATATCGATACATATCACTCAGAAAATTTAAATGTCTCTAAAATCTGAATGTCTCGCAGCAATATTTAACACTAGAACTGCCAGCGTTAAATGTATACAAAATTAAATTGTATAATATATTGATATGTACAATACATATATATGTATAATACAACATAACATAATATAGTATAATGTAAAATGTATAATCAAATAAATGTCAATATAAATTTTCACAGCATCTTTATGATTGCAGTAATAATTGTAAAATAAAAAATTTGAAATCCATCATTTTTATGGTTTTAGTTGTCTAGTGTTAAACCATTGATGTCCGGATGACGAAACCAGTCGCACGCAAGGCGAGGACTGGATCGGTTCTGACCCGTAGTAATGTTCTTTCCCGTTAAAATAGCGGGTCACTACTCACTAGCAGCCACCAAGTTGCTGCACAAATATGCTTCAGTAGGTTTTGCAGAATCATATTCACACTGCTCTGTTAGCTGCTATATTGTAGAATATTTTGACAGATCTTTACAATTTGCTGCATTAATGGATACAGATAATCCAGTTTGTTAAAAGATGAAATATATATTTTCATTTTTTTAAATTACAAAGACACGTTACAAACTACAATTTTGTTTTAAATTATTAAGATGCTTTACTAAGACATTTTATTAATTTACTCATAATCAATGAAAAGATTAGTTCAATCAGTTTACCTTTTATTTGTATTTCAGAAAGTTATTGCACATATAACAATTTTGGTTATAAAATGAAATTCAATGAATTTTCATAATCAGATTCACTGACACGATGATTTAGTGTCAGCGAAATGTCAATATATTTATACGATGGACATAATAATTACATTTAAAATCAAATGAATTCCTATAAAATTCTTTTAAAGCATGTGATTTCTTTTCATTTAATTACTTCTTTACTAACATGTAATTTCGTACAAATAATATAATTAGATTTGTAAATATTCTTACAGTTTTATTTTGTACGGTCGAATTCATTTTAATGCCTTGTTCATCATGCCACTCACATATTTCTTGAAGTTGAAAGTTCATTCTTACAATAATACATTAAATACAACAAATTTGGTCAGGTACTACCTATTACAAATTTTGGTTAACAATGTTTCCGTTACATTTTTAGAATTTTAAGAGATCTAGTTTGGTAACAATGTATTATCGACCATTAAAAAATGCCTTGCGAACAATACAGTGCATAATTGAAATTAACTATTTATACCGATAATTTTCATTCATCGAAAGGCACTGAAGTGTATCAATGTGTGAGATCAGAGGAATTCGTTAGAAGGGACAAGGAAAAGAAATGCTCCACAAACAGATACTCCGTTCGGATAATAGAGACATCGGATAACGGGGACTCGCGTAACGGTGACTACTATACTGAAAAATCTCGAGCGTGGCGCTAAAGTCCTCCATTTTTATTTTTTTACTATCATATATGTACCTTGCCAATCTTCGGGCTCGGTACATTCGAATTTCGAATACGTGTACATACTATGTATTCCTGGTTCCTGCACACGGCGCATCGCGATACCGGTCTTATCTTCTTTTGTTTCTCGCAGCACATGACGCGAAATTCAATGCCAAAAGCAAGATGAAAATATCTAGCTGGCCGCCGCGCCGTAGCGAGTCAAGAAAGTGGCGGGATATCAATCGTCGTTTTAGCACGGGTTATGTACGTACAAATAGCACCACAATGCAGCTTCTTACATTGGAGTGCTCCATTTTTTTTTATTCTGTTTCAGTGATAATCGTGTTAGTAATATCGCATATTAGTGGTGATCACGATTTCGTGCTTTGTGTAACCAGAAAAGATCAAATTATGTGTAGGGGAGACCACCAGGGACAACCGTAACAATTCTTCTTCTTGAGTCTGTAACTTTTGAATACAGTAGAATTTTAAAAAAAATTCTTATACAACGAGAAACTTTGATTATTGGACAACATACAGTAAATCCTCGATGAATGTTTGAAGGCTCCTGGTCACTGAATAGTAAATATTTCACAAACTAATGAGCTTATGCATCTGAAACAAATATCATTGGCTTCAGAACTCCAAGCTCTATCGCTGTGATGAACCTCGTTAAAAAATCAGCATTACACCTGGGGACCTCTCCTTGTCAATGACTAGAAGCCTTCAAACACTTATCGAGAATTTACTGTAATTGAACTTTTAAACTTAGAATATATTATACCAATTTTTGGAAATAAGATTTTCTTTAAAATCACTCATTTGTTACTTTTGTCCCTACCTCTAGAGATGATTGTAACACCGTATCTAAATTGAAAAAAAACCAACTAAAAGGAAAGATGTTTTTAAATGATATTTTTATTTAGTCTATACATAACGATCTACTAAAAAGTAACAGCTTGTTACTCTTGTCTCTACTAGCGCTATCTCTCATAAACACGTTATGTACTATATATATGCAAACCTAACATATTATCAGGACTTCAAATGAAATAGATATACGTAGACGAATTATGATACAATGATCTAAAACATATGAAACACTAAATTTGAATACCATAAAAACTAATAATAAGAACCACATTTAAATTGTCAAGCTTACCTTTTTATTTTAAATACGCAACTGCAGATCACGTATTTAAGCTTCGTACTGACTTGAGCATTTTTGCGCACACGAACGGTTTACACGTACGAACGTTTATGCGTATGTAAATTTTTCGTTCTTGAAACATTATATTCGTGCGCGCATAATTGCGCTCGAGGTATTCGCGAAAACCGTAGCGAGCCAATTGAAATCAGAGTGTCATCAAGGAAAGACGCTGTTTCCAGTGCAGTGTATATTGTAATGGACACAATCATTAAAAAAAAAAGAAAAACCGGGATAAGCGATGGTGGATTACGCAGTTATACATATAGAGGTAGAGCAATCTAGATATACTGATGGAAACGTACTTGCCGATTTGAAAGTGCAAGAAAATAGTGGACATTTTAGAAATTTCATTCGAATGTCATCGGAAGACTTTAAACTTTTAAGCAACCCTATTGGTGCCAAAATACAGAAAAATGACACTCGAATGAGAAAAGCTGTTCCTGGCAAAGAACGATCCCAGTAAACTGTTCATTTTGTGTTTCACTTGATTTTCGTCTAATTTTAAATTAAGGGCAATCGCATTCCACGCATCCAGTTTTTTATTGCGGGAAAAATGAAGTTCATGTTTGGAGTTCCATAATATGGGAAATTTTTCATATTTGTCAATTAAATTGAGTGCCATTTCGTTTTTCCATTCCATATTACTTTTTTATACGCACAAGACGTTTATATTACGAGAAATGCGTTCTAACGGAGCGATTCCACGCACTAAAATTGTTTGATAAACCGACTATCGCGGATCGCGTTCGTACGTGTTTACAGCCAGCGCACACGCATAAACGCTCCGTACTGATAAGAGCATTCGTACGCGTAAACCGTTCCTGCTCGAAAAAATGCTTAAGGGGTCATGCTCAGTCAGGAGGCCGAAAAAAGAGTGTTTTTTGGGCATTTTTTTCTCGAAAAATATACGACCTTTTTCAAAAAATGTGTCTGTTTCAAAGATTGCAGTTTCTAGATTATAAGGTAATTTTTTTATTTAAAAATATTTATTAGTAAATAAGTGTTGAGCGATCTCCCGGATGTCTCTTCACAAAAAGTGGTCTGCCGTGATCACTGTAACTTCGTAACGATTCATCTGAAATTAAAAATTCAGTATGATTTATGTAATGGAAGAACCAATCTTGTCCTTGAACGTGGGGTTTTTCGAAATATGGATTAGGAACAAAATAGCGGACGTTTTCCTGAAAAAGTGCGATTTTTACCTAAAAAATCACTCGTTTTTGGTCAATTAAAAAAAAAGTATGAAACGAACAAAAGAATTCTTCGTTCAAGGACAAGTTTTTCTGATTTGAAATAAGGCGCTAAAGGCTTCATGTAAATCGACACAGTAGTTTTCGAGAAATATTGATCACCGATTTGAAAAATGTAGTTTCGAGAAGAACGCGTTTAAAGTTTCAAGTCAAGCTTACACTTATATAAAATGTAAAATTATTTAACGCCTGTAACTCTGTCATTTTTCATTGGATTACCTTGAAACTTGCACAGAATATTTTCGAGATGTTGTACTTAAAGAAAATGTAAAAAGTGAAGAATCGATTTTTTGAAAATTTCTGACTGAGCATGACCCCTTAAGTCAGTACGCGGTTTTAGATTCTCATAAAAATTATGTATACCATTCGCACGTGTTCGTCTCAATGGCAACATGTGCCAGCACTAAACAACTAGATACGTACAACAATTGATGGGTTATTGGATTGATCTGATTAGCCTCGGTCTACCCAAATACATTAATTATTTAATATAACACAAAGACTTTGAGAGGATTTTAGGGAATTAAACCAAAAGATACGCAATTGAAAGAGATAATGCAAACTTACTTGTGGTACATTATTTCAATACGGTAGCCGTATTAGGAAAACCGCTTACGTCTGCGTGTTGGCGACAACTGAGGTGGAGGACAGATAGAATTTGTGTATAAAGATTGGAGAAGAGGACTGTTGGTCAATTGGAATTTCTTTTTAAATTGTTGTTACATTCGTCCCATGTTACGTTTGTCCCTGGTCTTCCCTACTATTGCATTTAAAATCTATAACCCAAAGTGCAGGTGTAAATGCACGCTGTAGCAATGATATAAGAGGGACAGAAACAATGGCTTAATGCCTATTGTGTTTGTGTCACTTACGTGGTTCAGTTCGTTCCGTTTTAATTTTTATAATTAATTTACTGACATATCGTTATTTCAAGTCGCTAGTTTTGTGTCACAAATGGAAGAATGTTAATTGTGTTATTTTGAACAGTGTTGTTGGTTGTGTTTTTTTGAGGGTAAGCTATTTGTTGTTAGCAAGGGGGATGATAAATAATGATTAATACGAAAATTGTTGAAAGACATTGGCGTGTCACCGATGGAAATATTTTAATCTACGTGGTTAAGAAAAGTGATATAATGCTCTGGTAATTATTTCAGTATATGAAAGGATGTTCCCCGAATTTTTGAGTAATTTTTGGTTGAAGGGTAATGAATGGTCAATGACCAATTACCTCTACAGTGTTATAATTCTGTATATAATTTTGCATATATGGTTCGAAATGCTGTTGCTTACAATTGACTTTAATTCCACAAACACTAATCTTTATTACTCCAAACAAACATAGAAATTCTAAACATTTTACAATTAGGTATATCAGTGACAAGATTTGGCCATTTATTTCCCAGTTTCGTTAAATTTCATTTGTAGAGTAAAAATCTCATGTCAAGTCTCCAGTTCATTATCCCCAGAAATTATATATTTGATTCACTTAAATAGAACGAATTCCGGGGAACGCAATGGTAAATTTCAATTCGGTCCAGGAGAAAGAAACGACGTTACTTTATTGTACTTTTATGGCAGAAGTTTCTCAGTAATTTAAATTCCCTTAAGAAATTCCTGGTCTTGTTTTTTCTTTCTACCGGAACAATTCACGTAGAAACGTAGATTGTTGTTCCGAGGCGTGAATCCGAATCGTTTTAGAAATTTCCATCTGTACCGCTTTTCACGATGTTGCAATACGGCGGCTGTTATCCTTCGTCATGAACTGGATTCTTGGCATCGTTTGTTTGCCTTTCCGACTTTCCTTCCGTGAATTAATTGAACAACCCAAAGAGGGGAGCTTCTTTTTGCAATTTTTCATGAAAATTGACACTGCATAGTACGAAAAATCAATACATTATCGTAAGACGTGCTCTCGGTCAAAAGTGTATTGGCACACACCCATTTCTTTAAAAAAAAGTTTACAAATACGTAGATTGCATCACAAAAATTTGCAGTAATTCCTACATTTTCAAATGTAGTAAGCTTCCATTTTATATTCAATATTTTCACTTTTATTAAGTGAATAATATCTTTTCTAAGTTTTGATCGAAGAGGAAGAGTTTCATTTGTATGGTCGACATTCATCAACTGAAGAATCTTGCGCATTTAACCCTCCGTAGGCAAACAATTTTTTTCATACCTACTCTGTAGTCGAGCGGGCCGCTTATGTCCAAGCCTAATTTTCTTCACTGTCAAAAAATTCTGTCTTCTGTTCCTTACATTTCAAAAGGAAGTTAATAAAAAATCTCCAACAACAGTAGGCACGTAGATTTCCCTGGTTAGGTCGCTTTCACAGTCACAAGTATATTTATTCGCACATAGAATGGAAGTCGTACGACAGAGACCAGTGAATAACTGTCGAATAACATAGATCAATAAAATCTAGTTTACAGATAAATCGGTTGCGCGTAGGAAGACAGTGGCCGGTTGAGAGAATTAATGCGTTGTCAATGAAGGAACTATGTATTTCGAATATCAGCTGCGTCCCGTCGACAAAACGTGTATGCATATACGTATACGAGTTTCTAACGATCGGCTTGTCCGATACCTCGTCGAACCATACCGGAAATTGGTGACAGTAAAACCGATATGTCCAACGTTATGCGCGTCCTCCTCCTACTCTCTCTTTCTCTTCTCACTTCACCATCAAGGTCATTGCTAACATTCGATACAGATGGTATTGGAAAAGTTCCATTTATGAATTTACCGTGACCGATATAAGAAACAGCTTTATACGTGTTCCGTTTGATTCGACTCGCGAGTAGCATTGTTCGTTGTTGATTCTTCGCGAACTGAGAATGTTAGGTTTAGATCCGAGATCTCTATGCAAATTCGAATTTCCATAGACAAATTTCCATGAGCAAAGCTTAAATAGATAGTTCTTTACTGTGCTAACGATTTTATTTTACAATTACCGTTGATCTTTATCGCATTTGTTATTCGATTGTATTTTTACTAAATTGGATTTCTTTCAAATACATAACATTTGTGGTCCAATTACGGAAAATTTGTTTCCTACTACGAAGAAATATTTTATAGTAGTAACTTTTGAGTTCACTTGTTAACTGAATAACGTTTCGAATTTCACTATTCATGTTAATGTAATTGAAGCTGAATAAAAGTAATTTAGATTAATATGTCAGGATGACTGTAAAAAAAAACAAATAACTGAAAATTAAAAGTTTCAGCTATATTTTTTTTGACACGTACACAGCTTCCCATAAGGTGGAACATTTTACAATCAAGGGGATGTAGAAAATCTATCCATCGAATAATCTAAGAGCTTTCTAAACATCACAAACGTCATAAATTCATAGGAAAAATGTGTCGATTGAGCTGGTTTACACTTTTAACCCTTAATTGGTAAGGTGGAAATCATATTATGTACTTACATATTACACCAATCTTATTACTTATTACACGACTAGGTGTTGTGCGTTCTCATGTAAGAAACCATCGAAATAAACAAACATCTCTTTAACCGTCCGTCGTCGACCTATTTTTTTCGAACGTGACAGACTGGGCCGATTCGATCAAGCTAGTTTTCAATCAGCTGTTATTAAAAAACTATCTGTTAAATAGTCGCGAAATTTCTGAGATAAAGTTTGAACATTGTAAAATATATTTTCATTGTAAAAAATTAACACTTAATGTATCATTATGTTTAAACATATTTCGAAAAGAAGTTTTTTATGATACTTGAAATTACTACTACATGGCGCCAGTAGTATAATTTTCAATGATGCCAACCCTCAGACACCGCACTATGTAGTGCGAATTTGCACCAGCAAAACATTGTTTTGTCTCTTCGTTTTGAAAGTTACTATTTCTTTATAACAAATATTCATTGTTAAAAAGTTCTTTCTCACTTTTGCAATTATTACCGCTGAATGGCTGAGGAAATTTTACCCTAGAAAATATATTATGAGTTCCATTTGCTTTTATTCTCTTCAAGTTCTTAATTATCAAATATGCAAAATCCCAATTCGCACTACCCAGTCAGCCAAACCTGCAAAACTAAATTTTGTCCAAGGCCTGTTATACAGTTACGGCTACAAGTTTTATGCAAGATTTGCTATAAACACCTTGGGTGCACATTGGCAGCAAATTGGCTTGCGCAAACCGTGTTCCGGTTTTGGATACGATGTTGTAGAATTTTCAACCAATTTGCTTTACTATTTTCTTTGCTGGTGTTCTCTGCAAAACCCATGACAAATGCGAAAACAGATAGCTATGGTTTTTTAGACAACTTTTGTCATTTATTGCTGGCAATTTGCTCGAAACTTGTACACAACTGGTTATGACGGTAGTGGTGTTTACATATACTGAGGTGAGGTTTGATTTCTGCGGGTTACAAATATTTTACTTCGAAATCACATCCTTAGTCATTTCTACTCCGTGTAACAACTGAGAATTAAGTTGCTATTGAATAAAAACAAAATATTCTACAATGTTCATAGGCTTCCTCAGGCCCCACCTCAAGACTTAGGATTTAGTCGAAATTACAAGCGTATGGATATCAATCCAAAGAATCGAGAATTTCATATATTAGGGGAGATCAGGGACGAACGTTACAATTTTTCTTTTAAGTCTGTAACTTTTGATTATAGTAGAACTTTCAAACTTAGAATATATTATACCAGTTTTTGAAATAAGACTTTCTTTAAAATCACTCATTTGTTACTTTTGTCCTTATCCCTAGGCATGATTGTAACACCGTATCTAAATTGAAAAAAAAGAAAACTACTAAAAGGAAATATGCTTTTAAATGATATGTTTATTTAGTCTATAGATACACATAAACATAAATATAAAGATAAACGTAACATAAACTTCTAATATTTAAGAAAATGCAAACATGTATTTAGTATTGTCGTTCAAAAAGTTAAATACAGAGGAAGTAACAAATTTTTGTGCGTGCGCTGCCACGTGCGTCTCCCTTATATATTTTATCTAACCTATATTCTAGACGGCGCTCGTACATCTCACCAGGGATACCAACAATCTCCCCCTTACGAGCGCTATAGTTAGTTTATATTAACTAAAGATATTTGGGTCAAGGCCCATCTTAATTTTTCTCTCGTCATCGCTTTGGTAAGAAAGTCCGCTATCATTCGCTCAGTCTCTATGTGACTTATTTTAATTCGACCGCTGTCAATTTCGTCTCTTACAAAGTTGATTCTTAGCGTTATGTGCCTCGTCCTAGTTGACGAACGGCTATTCGTCATCCATTCGACGGCTGCTTTATTATCACAAAATAAAGTTAATGGTTTATAAATGAATGATTGTATCTTCAGTTCAATTAAAATATTTGATACCCAAATTATGTCTTTCACTAGATCTGAACATGCGAACAGTTCAACCACACATGTTGAAAGGCCAACGCTTCTTTGTTTTTTACTTCGCCATACTATTAACGAGTCACCTAGCATAATAACTCCCCCTGAGAAGGACTTCCCACCTTCTGCATTTCCCCAACTGGCATCCGAGTATGCCTTCAGCGGTTCTAGTTCCTTGTTATAAAATAATATGTTATCTTTAGTTCCACGTAAATACCTTAACACTCTTTTCGATAGTAACCAGTGTCGCTTTTCTGGCTTATGATTTGAGATAAATATGATACTACAAATGCAATATCAGGTCTGGTTCTATTCGCAATGTATAAAAGTTCACCTATTATTTCCTGATAGGACCCTATATCGACTTCTTCGTCGGATGGTTCTAACGCTTTATCTTCACCGGGGACAATTGGCGTAACGACCGCATTACATTCTGTCATATTATATTTTGTTAACAGTTTGCCTATACACTCTTCCTGTGACATACCGATACCTCCATCATATCTTTTGATCGTAATGTTCAAAAAAGTACCTGAATTTGTAGTCTCTACTATCTGAAATTTTTTCTTATTAATATTTCTATTTCAATTAAACTATTTTTGAACTTTATATACCAATTATGGCCCGATTATGGAATGCCATAAATGCTCTTCCTAAGTTTAAATACATTTCTTTCGCCGTAATTTTGTTCGAATCCTGGGGGCAATGACAGATATACAGTCTCTTTTATATCGCCGTGTAAGTACGCCGTTTTGACATCGAAGGAACGAAATTCCCAGTTTAGTTTGACTAAAGCTATCACTAGTCGCCACGCTTCTATAGCTACTACCGGAGAGTACGATTCTTCAAAGTCCCTATGCTTTATCTGATTATAACCTGCAGCAACTAATCGTGCTTTATATCTGACATCTTCCTTCTCTTTATCATTTTTTAATGTTAGTACCCATTTACTTTTAATAATTTTTGTATTTTCCGGTTTTTCAACTACCTCCCATACCGAGCATTTCTCGAAAGAATCAAGTTCTTGTTTCATTGCTTTTTCCCATTTAGACCAGTCTTTGCTTTGTCTTGCTTCATAATAGTTGTTTGGTATCTTATCATGCTCAATTAAATTAACCTGATTTTTGGTTTTTATTCTTTCCGATCTACGCACATTGCCCTGTTCGTCTCTTTCTAATTGTTCTATCCTACGTAAATATTCCCGCAATTCTATTGCTTCTGGTGTTGCACCTCTCGGCCTACCGCGTGGACGTATCTCTACTTCGATATTTTCTGGTTCTGACTCTACATTTATACCTTCATTTCCCATATTTTTTGGTGGTATATCGATATCATCGATAATGTATTCTTCATCTAACTGAGTAAAGTTAAAATTAGAGTTATCAGTATCTGTACCATCATTGTTTTTTAATAGTTTACTGTCTAACTCTATTTCGTTAAATTTAACTGTCCTTTCTTCAATTATATTTTCTTTCTCAGGGTCATAAATTCTGTATCCCCTCCGTTCTCGTGAGTAACCTACCATAATACCCATTTTTCCTGGCAAATCTAATTTATCGCGTTTTGTTTTCGGTGTGTAGTAGTAAGCTATGCATCCAAATACGCGTAGGTAACATACGTTTGGTTTGTCACCGAAGAATACTTCGTACGGGGGTTTCTCCTTATTTTTTCTAGGAGTTATATTACTGATGTGGCTCGCACATGCCGCGGCCTCAGCCCAAAAATACGACGGTAGTTTACTACTATGTAACATCATTTTTGCTCGTTCTAGAACCGTTCGATTCGCTCTTTCTGCCTTGCCATTGCTCTCAGGATTGTACGGTATCGTTTTTTCGTGAGTTATTCCTTTACTTTCTAAAAATTTGTCAAAATCTGCGTTTAGAAATTCTCGCCCGTTATCTGTTCTAATACGTTTAATTTTACTATTAACCTGGTTTTCATATTTCTTTTTGAAAGTTATAAATCTTGTCAAGGCTACGTTTTTATACTTCATGTAATATGTGAATTACATCCCGGAATAATCGTCAACGACTATTAACATATAACGTGAACCGTTAAATGATGGTGTTGGCATAGGGCCACACACGTCAATATATACTAATTCTAGTGCTGCTTTACTCATACTTTTAGTTATTGCTCTATGTGGTTTTCTATGGATTTTACTCAGGTTACATATGTCACAGGTAAAGTTTTCATCGATGTTTACTGGTTGTATACCGCTAACTATATCGTCTTTATACATTTTCGTTAAATACTCATTATTTAGATGCGTTAATCTTTTATGCCATATATCATATGTTACCTGCTTGTTCTCTTAATTGCCTTTTCGGTATTATATACATTTACGTTTTCCAAGTTTTCATTATTGCAAGGTTCCGCGACAAAATTTATATGTTTACCGTTAAGCTTACCTACTATTACTGTATCGTCATTTTTGTCGTATATCGTGCATTTACCTTCCTCCTGTACTATTTTTGGGCCTTTCAACATGAGCGTTGTTGTAGATAAGTTCTGTCTCAATTGAGGTACATAAATTACGTCTGTAAGTATAATGGTGTTGTTTCTGTTCGCATATTTCCTTCGTAATATAATTTTGAATTTTTTCCTGCTTGACTTAGTTCACCACCCTGTAAATTAATGTCAATAAACCAATTCAAGTCATTAACCATGTGGTTAGACGCTCCGCTGTCGAATAACCATATTTTTGAAAAAATATCGACATTACCTTCATCCGTACAGTTACCAATAGTAAACGCATAAGTCTTACTGTTTTTATCACTACTCGTTGTCTTCGCAATGTTATTCACTAGTCTTTCTTTGTCACAGCTCTCTTTCCTCGTACCGGTGTTCTGCTTGCCCCTGTTCGTGTATTCCGCCGTCTGCAACTTCCTGTCGCTCCCTCTATACCAGCATTTCTTCGCTAAGTGTCCTATTTTGCCGTAATGGTAACACTTCTTCGGGTTTCCTCTTATGACGTAAGCAGTTGCTTCCTTTTCTCCACGACGGCCATCTTTCCTTTGTATCTCTTTCTCTTTCTCCTTCAATATTTCGAAGATTTCCTCAACTGATTTATCTCGTTGAGTTTTCAGTATTTCCCGCACGTCTCTATATGTATTGTTTATGCCACGAACTGTATAATACGCCAATTCGCGCGGTGATACGTTTATCCGGAGCGATGCGCACTTTGTTGCTAGACCACGTGTTCGGGTGACGTAATCTGTTACAGATACCTTCTCTCCCATTTTCAGGAACTTTAGATCGTTGCCAGCAACAATTTTTTGATCTTCTGCTGCGCCCAAATATACACTTTTAATTTTTACCCACAACTCACGTGCATTATTTTTCGTAGCGAATTGCAATGCCTGCTCGTCCGATAAGTGCAGTCGAATATATGCTACTGCATCTTGATTTCTTGTATCCCACTCTGTTTTTATTCCTTCTTGTGCCGTCGCTCCTGGTTTCCCTTCTGTTAACGCCTTTGATAATTTTCGTATGCAAGGATTGCTTCCATCTTCATGGTCCATACCAGGTAGTCCGAACCCGTTAACAATGGAACGGGTGGTAGTGGCATCTTTTCCATATTTCTTTTCTTCGTATTTATATACTCACAGCCACTAACCACCAACCACGCTCTGCTACCAGATTGTTGTGAAATTAAGTTAAATACAGAGGAAGTAACAATTTTTGTGCGTGCGCTGCCACGTGCGTCTCCCTTATATATTTTATCTAACCTATATTCTAGATGGCGCTCGTACATCTCACCAGGGATACCAACAAGTATTAACCCTTTGCACTTCAAACAATTTTTAATTTGTCGCAGCGGCGACATCGGAGTGCAAACGGTTAACATTCATTTTTTTCCCGGAGTCAGGAATAGATTTTTCATACTTTACGTAGGGATCATTCGACGCGAAATCGGACACTTTTTGGAGCACCATTTCGGACTTTGTTCCAATTTGGATATATTGTAGTCTTTATCGATATATGTATAAACGTATCTCGAAGGATTTTTGAAAATTTTGAAAATTGTAGATTTTACAGCTGTTTGTAATTTAGAGTCAACCTTTTTTCAATAAATCATAACTTTTGAACTAACAAACTAATCAAAATAAGCTTCGCGGGTACTTACAGTGGAGACACAAGAGTACGAAATAAAAATTATTTCAGTTAAAAAAAGATATTTTTTAACCATTTATTTTGCATATGTTTCAAATAAATGCCCTGTTTTTATACCGCCGAACTATTTAAAAATTTGAAAAAATGAAGATATAGCCCTATTTGTCCTCTTTGTGGGTATATCTTCAAAAATATGGACACTTTAAAATTGGCCGTATGAAAATTAATTGAAGTGAACGCTGCATTGAATTACACTGGCTTTACCGGCCAAGCCGCGTGTTACTACATAGGCCAGCCGATACGGCTCGCCAGTTTGAGTCGATGGGCTTCGACGCAGCGTTAACTTTAATTAATTTTCATATCGCCAATTTTAAAGTCTCCACGTTTTTTAAAAGTTGTCCGTAAAGAAGACAAATAGGACTGTATCCGCATTTTTTTTTTTAAATTTGTCAATTGGGCCCTACTATTATAAAATTACATTTCGTTAAAACAATTCCAAAATAAATGGTTAAATAATATTTTCTTCTAACTGAAATATTTTTGATTAGGTACTGTTATGTCTCCACTGTAAGTACCCGCGAAGCTTATTTTAATCAGTTTGTTAGTTCAATAGTTATGATTTATTGAAAAAAGGTTGACCCTAAATTTCAAACAGCTGTCAAATCTACAATTTGTTAAATTTTCAAAAATCCTTCGAGATACGTTTATATATCGATAAAGACTACAACATGTCCAACTTTGGAACAAAATCCGAAATGGTGCTCCATAAGGTGTTCGATTTCGCCTGGAATGCCCCGTAGATAAGTACAACAAATAATGTTGCAAAACTATTTCCCCTTCGTTTGAAAACACCCTTTTTCGTCGTTATACATATGTATGTATAATAACCAGAATGTAGGCCAGCTTGACTCTCTACAATTATAATTTTCTGCCTTTTAATATGTCGAAACAATGTTACGTAGCGTAGTTTAACCGATTTGAGGCGTTTCTGCGAGACACTTTTTGGTTTGTAACCTCTTTTGCAGCTAATTTATATAATTCTGCAGAAGCCAACCCATGGTCTATCTTCCTTTTACGAATAGTTTTGGTATTCTGAAAGGAACCTTAATTCCTTAATTGTTAAAGTAGCATACCCGGAAAACTAAAGGGCATACAAAAATGTCGACAGCTTAGATTGGGACAAAAGTACAGGTTTTTACTTTTGTCTCTACTAGCTTTATCTCTCATAAACACGTTTAAGTGTTTAAGTTTAGTATTTTACTTCTTTATTATTTTTTTTCATTTCTGTTTTATATATCTTGATACATTTTTTGTTAATTATTATTAGTTCCTTTATTTATTATAAGTTCATTAATCTTCTATTACTTAAAAACGTTTTTATTTATGTTTATATACAGTTCATCAAATGATTTCACACTCATTCTAAAGTACTAACAAAATTTGACCTTATCTTCCTTTAAATCGGAAAACATAGTAGTAAATGCTCCTTTAAGTAATCAAAACGATTACTAAAATCAGGTAATTACTAATTCTTAAGATTATTTGACCGCTCGTATACTGCAGCTGCAAAATTGACGCAAACCGGACGCAAAGTTGCCACCGTAACCTGCGTTATTTGTGAACTAATTTATATAATATAAATGAACGTACTGCCAGAACGCGGCGTCAAATCGACATGCCGCTCGTGTGCGCCGTGCCTTATGTACAGACATTTCACGTATTAGCATCACAAAAACCCGATCGTCAAGACCACGTTACTTAAGGGGTCATGGTCAGTCAGAAATTTTCAAAAAATCGATTTTTCGTACATCTCGAGAATATTCTGTGCAAGTTTCAAGGTAATCCAATTAAAAATGACAGAGTTACAGGCGTTAAAAAATGAACATTTTATATAAATGTAAGTTTGACTTGAAACATTAAACGCGTTTTTCTCGAAACTACATTTTTCAAATCAGTGATCAATATTTCTCGAAAACTACTGTACCGATTTACATGAAGTCTTTTGCGCTTTATTTCAAATCAGAAAAACTTGTCCTTGAACGAAGGATTCTTTTGTTCGTTCCATACTTTTTTTTTAATTGACCAAAAACATGATTTTTTAGGCGAAAATCGCACTTTTTCAGAAAAACCTCCGCCATTTTATTCCTAATCAATATTTCGAAAAACCTCACGTTCAAGGACAAGATTGGTTCTTCCATTACATAAATCTTATTGAATTTTTAATTTCAGATGAACCGTTACGAAGTTACAGTGATCACGGCAGACCACTTTTTGTGAAGAGACATCCGGGAGATCGCTCACCTTTTATTTACTAATAAATATTTTTAAATAAAAAAATTACCTTATAATCTAGAAACTGCAATCTTTGAAACACAGGCACATTTTTTGAAAAAGGTCTTATAGTTTTCGAGAAAAAAAATCTCAAAAAACACTCTTATTTCTGCCTCCTGACTGAGCATGACTCCTTAATAGGTCTCTTGTTTATCTATAAAACCATACCGTGTGGAAATCAACAATAATAAGAGGTCTCGCGCTCAACAGGGGTTGGGGGGTTAGTATGACAGTACCGCTCGCGGAGTAGTTACATACATAGGTATAGGTATACATAGCGCGAAAGTATAGCGTCGCTGAGACCTTAATTTACCCGGCAGGTTCGCCGGCAACCGGTAATCGGTAATTTGCTGCCGATGATGGAGTGGCAGTCATCAGTATTTCGCGGTAGGCAGTCGCGTTCGCAACAGCGCGCGCCGCGAGAGCATTAGTCCCGCTACGCGTCGAGGAATTGTTGCCGCGGCGACCCACGTGTACCACCAATCGTTCTCCCTAACAAGGATCTCGAAGGACGTCGAGATCCCTCGATCTTTCTCACCTATCGGGGATTCCGTGTTCACGACATGAGAGACAGAAAGAGACGTAGAGACGGAGAGGGGCAGCGGGAGAGAAAGAGATAGATAGATAGATAGATAGATAGATAGAGAGAGAGAGAGAGAGAGAGAGAGGGAGAGAGAGAGAGAGAGAGAGAGAGAGAGAGAGAGAGAGAGAGAGAGAGGGAGAGGGAGACGTGAATTAATCCCGTAAAATAGGGAACGGTTGTTACAAGGTCGAATGCACGAGAACCTACTCGTATATTTTCCAGAGGATGGAAAATACGAGCCCACCCGGTCCCGGCCGTTGCGTACAGTTCAAAGATAGAGCTGATGTCTACGACGGCTTTGTCCCCGTGTTTGGTCGAATCGTTCCCGTAACGCCGGGTGGTCGTTAAAGGTAAAGCTGTGTCGAGGTGGCCCGTTGGTGTCCCACCGGTTTCTCTCCCCCTCCCCTCCCCCGTGTTGCGTCTCCTATTCGCGATGACGATAATTAGCTAATTAAGTCACCCTTACGCTCGACCGTTGCCCTCGCCTCGGTGTGCTCCGGTAATTCACTTCCAGGCATTCTCTTCCTCTGACACAACGATTTAGATCAATCGACGCGTGTGCCATAAACTGTTGGCTAAGGTGAATTCGTTTCACGTTTCCGACGATCGTTTCGCTCACGCCTGGTGTGTATGTGCGTGTGTGCGTGTGTATAGGACTTCCTTAGTTTTTAGTGGGATCGTTTGAATATTGTGGAATATTTAAAAGCTTTGTTGTATCATTTAGTAGGTCGTGCGGGCTTTGTTCTATATTTAGCCTGTTTTAAGGATGAAGTTAGTGATACATTTTTTTTTGTTCTCTTTTACGTTGCATCGACTACTGAATAGCATGTCAAAACAGTTAACTTAAATGCGCAAGTGTGTATGAAGTGAATTTTCAATCTTCAAAGGAATCTCACATTTTCCTTTATGTTTGCAATTAATTCTCTCGTACGAGTCGATTTTAAACATATTTCATTTATCAATGTTCCACAAAAGATCCATAAATGTTAAATCTGGCGACCTCGATGGGTACCGTACTGGTCCGAACCGTGCATCTAAATATTAACGTTACATTTATGAAGCATTATGCACACACTTTTCCAATAATAACGTTTAAAGAAATGATTTACGAGTATGCGCGTGTTTCACTCTGAATTTGAATTTTCTCTCAGACCCCAAACTCGTATCCTTGTATTTTAGGACACCTCCTACATATATGTATTCATGCTATTATATGTAGACTAATTAAAAAGAACTCTAATTGCTCCAAAATTTAATTCTTCTATTAAGCATAGAAAGTTCATAAAATATGTATACACACTACCGGTTAAAAGTATAAGACCAGGATTCATAATTAACAAAACAGCAAAGCATTATTTTGTAGAAATTTATTAAAAATTACGAAATGAGTACGTTTATAATGCATATTTCTGATCCATTTCGCTACACTGTTTTCATTATATTCTCGCAGAATAATATTCTCCTTTTTCATTAACCCTTTCAGATCGCAGGATTGCTTTGGAATCATTAACTTACTTAACATGAATGGATACATTCTCGAGAACAATATTTAGGAATTGTTTAATGAAAATTCGTTTTGTTGATGAACAATTTTTATTGTGTTTATTGATTATCCTGTTTCTCTGACATCCAAGAATTAAGTATGTATATGCAGAACAAATTTTCTTCGGTTTGATAGAAATAATTCAGGTAGGAAAGGGTTAATAAAATTCTTAGACCTGGTCTCACACTTTTGGCAGGCAGTGTATATTAATTATGCGGTAACCGCATGAGAATACACAGTCGAATAAAAACCGCTTATTAAATTCGATATAACCAGAGTTTCCGTGCAGCTAATTTGTTAAGGTTACGTTCTTGGATCTAGTTGCTCCGCTTCCTGTTTTCACGCAGTTGCAATTCAGAGCACGGTTTCGATAAGATTATAATCGAGGTCGTAAGAGTCCTCTAACCCGCGCGGGATGTCATAAGTTCGGGATCGCGGGTTTTAATATTATTTCAAGGACGAGAGGCCGATCGAGCAACAGCCCATAGTCAGCGGAATGAATTAGCTGCACTTGACACACGCGGGTCGACCGACCGGTCGTCCAGCCGGCCGGCCCTAGCTGGAATTCGTAGTCAGATTCCGTCCGCCAGACAGTCGAGCAGACTATGCAAATAACCCGTGAAACTCGTGTGCGCACCGCGCATATGTGAAAGCAACGTTACCGCGGAAAGGTCTTGGTGCACCACATTCTCGCGTGCACACGTGAGAGTACCGTGCGTTCATGGATGTCCATACAGGGTGCCTTGAAAATTTCTGTATGACGATCTTGTTCAACCCTTTCGAGACGGATTTTTTCTTCTTGGGATGAACTCGATAATATAACAGTGCGGGCTATAATACATTCTAACATGAAGGAAACAAAGTAGGTTAAGCATAGTTCCGAAAATGGGATATACAGGGTGTTAAAAAAAGGTGGTTTTTAAACTTAAGGGGTTTATAGCACTCGCCGAGAGGAGTAACAAAATGTCTAGTTACTATAATAATATTATGAATAGTACAGTATAAATGTTTAATATGTATAGAGTCCAACTGTACAGTTTGAGCCTACAGTTCTAGTCCGCTTTTCCATCTTGGCTATTGAACATCTAATACATCTGTTTCCTTATAAATTTGATTTATAAAGATAAATAATTGAGTTTGCAAGCATATATCCTGACAGATGTTGTGAAAGTTACCTTGAAACTTATTGTCCTGCCAGTTTTGAGAGGGTTAAGCCACTATTTAAATGGAGAAATTTCGTTTGGATGCATAATTTTGTAGAATTAATGATAAACGTTTCTTGCAGTACGAAATAGAATTTTAATAATAACCATACAAGGGCAACCATTATTAAAATTGTTAAATACCAAAATTAAAATTGTTGTATGGATCAGTTTAAAACAACGAACTACATCTTACATATTCTTATTCCATGTCATATTTCCTGATATTTCTGATGAATGTACAAACAAATGATTTACCGATTATTAAAATATAACTGATTTAAGAATGAATTTCTACCTATCATTTATGTCTATGTTATTTTTGGTTCGGAATTTTTATTCACTGTCGTACCTTTCATCGTAATCGCCCTGTTTATTGATGTAACTGTTAAAATAAAATGAAAGACCCAATTATCTAAGAAATGTTCATCATCTTGTTTATTTATAAAAGAATGACGGAATAGGAAAAGAATACATAGTTTGATATATTGTAAAGGACGAGGTTAAAATCTTTTGGACCAAAGTTCGATTCGTTTATCAATGAAAAATGAAACTTTCATATTTCTTATCGTAACATACATATTGGTAAGACTGACCTACTTAAAATGAAACTATACACAGCTTCGGTCGGACTGTTTTAACTTGATTATATTATTCTAGCCTTTATCGCTGATGATTGGTCGATGTTGATAACAAGTAGGGGAGGGCTTCTGTATTTTATTCACTCTCACAATTAATATGTCCCATTCACTCTTCGTCCAGTAATGTTACTAACTATAAATTTACAGTCAGACGTAATTCAATTCAAAACTTCATTCCGAAGGATGGTTATCACGTTCCCAAGGTATTAAGTTTCTGAATACGGGGTATATATTCCAAAATTAAACGCATAATGTGCTCCACACCGTGTTCGTGGTGATCAAATTTCGTATCTTATGCATTTATAGCTTACATAAACGCGTAAAAGAAAATGGAATAAAAACTTCTACCAAGATTATTGGAAACAATTTAATTTCAGTTTAATGAAGATTTTAATAGATGAAGAATAGTACATTTTTATAAAGATTTTTATTTAAACTTTATAATAAAATTGTGTTGGGTTATCGTAAAGAAAGACACAGTTCAACGTAACGAAAATATGGAAAAGTATATTTAACTTAAAACACTTAAATGTAATTAGTCACATGTCTTTCGAGAATACAACACCGTTCGCTAAGTGACCCCAGCACAGCCTTGCTAGAGGCGTCACCAAACACATTATACATTATGCTACTGGCCGAAGATACATTGATTGGGCGTCACTAAACTCGCCCGGAATATTGCACAGAGAGTGCCGTCTATAACTGCGCTTCTCGAAGGATCACCCTTTCGGGAATATTAAATGAGCCACTGATACTTTAAATAATACTGTATTTTAATATAGTGAAGTTATTACTAGTCGGGTGAGTATTACAATGTGACAGAATGTCTTGTGTCTGCACGATTTGTCGGTACCGGTCGTGAGCTAATTCTGATGTCTCTTCGGAAAGTCAGGACACTGGCCCAGCCTCCCTTCCATTTCGCCCTGGGCGCGTTTTTCCTGGAGGGGACAGCACAGTGCTCTGCTTTGTCTTACCGTTGCTAGAACTTTTCGGGGTCAATCGCCGAACGTACAGAGTTCGTGGCGTGATCCAGGAAGTCTCCCAATCTATTTGTTTATAGGACGGCCCGGCAACGTCGTGGCGTCTACTGTAACCCGAAGCCGCCGGAAACGTTCTCTGTTCGAATTCTAGATACTCTAACATACATCGATGTATAGATGGGCAAGTGCCCTTATATTTTTATCAAATTGTAAAACTTAATAAAGATTTCATTTTACTTGGAATCTGACGGAATTCTTATTAATGTAAATAAATTCCCAGTTGATTGAAGTTTCTCTAAATATCTAGGTATATTCGAATTTTACCGAACAAAATGAAATGTTCTTTGCTTAAAAATATGTTGCAATTCGAATCTGCTCTTTTATTATTGTCGAGTTAAATTTGCAGGCTATAAAACTCTAAAATTTAAATGATTTTACAAGATTTATAATAACTTGGTAATTACGTAGTTCGAATATTAGATTAAAAACACACAAGTAAAGATAAAAAGTTCAAATACCTATTTGAAGATGAATTATGAGCGATATTATACTTGAATGATGATTTATGACAGTTGTTTGGGTTTTTGGAAAGTTTTGGATTTTCCTCCAAAGGGAGCATATTAAGACAGGTCATAGATTTCGATGCAATGTTTTCAAATATGAGTCAGGATATAGTCACTGAATGATCCAGGTGTTATCAAGTATTTACAGGATGATTTGAAGTGAAAATATTTAAGTACACGTACAATAATACGTAACTGTATTATTCACATTAGTAAAACAATAATAAAGTTGACAGCTAAAAAGTTTCAAGTTTCAGCTTTCTATCTCAACTTGGGGGATAGTAATCGGCAAAAATTAGAAATCACGTTTTAATCAATATAACATCTATAGATTTTTCTGTTAATATGACGCAATCTTACTTCAAATTTAATAATACTATTGGACTCTTTATGACTACGAATATTAATATTGTTCTCTTCATCCATAAGTTCTGCTAGACATAACACTGCTTGGGATAGTTAATATGAACCGGTAAATAGAATCTTGAGATCTTTCTCTTTCATTTCCGGACAATCAAGAAGTTCCGAAGCTGATAGCTGTTTAAATTGAACTTTTCGCCTATTCCAATGTTGACTTTCTACTTGCACTAATAATGAATTTTCAACACTTTTCTGAGAAATCATTCATTCTATTATTTCATCGGAAATCCCTACATCTGAGTTGAAGCGTGTCCCGAATGCATTATTCAAAAAGCTCGCGATTCTGCAAAATGATCTAACTTTTCGGAGTAACTTATTCTCCAGGTGATGACGGGGAAGTTGGTATTTTTTTCCAATAATGCAATGAATTGCCTCGACTACCCAGCGAACTGTAGTACCGTGACGAGATGCATTTGATTCTGTAATCGTCAACTGACTACGATTATCTTTTAACGCTGGCACGAGAACTCTGTAACCATTAATATTAAATAAGTATTAAGGAGTCATGCTCAGTCAGGAGGCAGAAATAAGAGTGTTTTTTGAGATTTTTTTTCTCGAAAACTATAAGACCTTTTTCAAAAAATGTGCCTGTGTTTCAAAGATTGCAGTTTCTAGATTATAAGGTAATTTTTTTATTTAAAAATATTTATTAGTAAATAAAAGGTGAGCGATCTCCCGGATGTCTCTTCACAAAAAGTGGTCTGCCGTGATCACTGTAACTTCGTAACGGTTCATCTGAAATTAAAAATTCAGTAAGATTTATGTAATGGAAGAACCAATCATGTCCTTGAGCGTGAGGTTTTTCGAAATATTGATTAGGAACAAAATGGCGGACGTTTTTCTGAAAAAGTGCGATTTTCACCTAAAAAATCACTCGTTTTTGGTCAATTAAAAAAAATGTATGGAACGAACAAAAGAATCCTTCGTTCAAGGACAAGTTTTTCTGATTTGAAATAAGGCGCAAAAAGCTACATGTAAATCGACACAGTAGTTTTCGAGAAATATTGATCACCGATTTGAAAAATGTAGTTTCGAAAAGAACGCGTTTAAAGTTTCAAGTCAAGCTTACACTTATATAAAATGTTCATTTTTTAACGCCTGTACTCTGTCATTTTTAATTGGATTACCTTGAAACTTGCATAGACTATTCTCGAGATGCTGTATTTAAAGAAAATATAGAAAGTGAAAAATCGATGTTTTGTAAATTTCTGACTGAGCATGACCCCTTAAATAAAATAAATTGATTTTTGAAGAACATCTGTGGTTTTGTTGACGCGTATACGTAGGGATAGGTATACAAGAAATTTCCGTAAACCTAGTGTTAAAAACAATTACCGGCATAGTAAATTATACTTCCTCTACTTTTTCAATTACACCTCTCACGATCACGTATTCTAATATCCTATTCCATCATACCATCTTTATATTTATCATTTATTAACAAACACCAGTTTGACTAACATAGTTGGCTAAGAACCACCTTAAGTCCATTATGATGAAAATAACTGCCTAAATTATACCTTTAACAATATTATCGTTTATTTTGCATTACACGTGATCTCAACATTTTAATACTTGCCATGAGCAAGATGAATTTGATTCGTATGAAACGCGTACGTAATAATTTCTCGATAAACGACGAACGATATAATACGCATTTATGCATACGGGATGAAAGGGCGTATATTTTTTCGGTCACTCTGTATATACATACATATAATGGTTGTACGGTCGCTGATGCATATCCTGCGCCTTCCTGCATGTACCTATACATATACATATGTGTATACTTAGGACATCTCGGAATCTGTGTACAGGAGTGTGTACTCGTACATAAGCCCTGGGATCCCGTTCGTCGGGTACATCGGGGAAATATACGGACATGTATTCACCGATAATATCACCACCTTAAGCCCATCTCGCGCTATGTCTCCTTTTCCCAAGGGGCTTCTAAATATTGATCCGACAGAAATTATGTATGGGAACGGTGTAACACCGCCGATAAAACTTGCAACCGTGGTCGGCTTTGAGGACCAATGGAAATTTTGCCCTGGACTGATAGTGTATTTGCCAGATGTGTACAAGTAATCGATATTCGGTGGCAACAGGAAGTTTTCCCTGAACTGATTTTTTACATAATTATTTAAGAATATTAGACACGATCCACGTTATTCTCTGCACTATTTGTTTTAATAGACGTTGATATTGGACAGCAATGAGACTTTTCCTTTAGGAAGTCTATCTATTGGGTTAACGAGAACCTTTTTCGTTTGATAAACAAGATAAAATAAGAATCTAAACATTATACATTCGTTTAATTAATAATGCAATTTTCTTGATTATTTATGACTAGACTGCTGATGTTTATACGAGCTCATCATTTTAGATATTAATTTTTACACATGAAAATGAGATAGAAAGTCACTTTCTTATATTAGATGTCTTATTATGCTGATAAGAATATGTAAATATCATTAACTTTTATTAACAACAGAATTATACCAGCGTTCAATGTATACTAAATTGAATTGTATAATATATGTATGTATAATGCGATATAACATAATATAGTATAATGTAAATTGTATAATAGGCGAAAAGTCGACATAAATTCTGACAAATAATCACCATTATGATTTTAGTAATTGTAAAACAAGAAATTTGAAATCCGTCGTTTTCGCGGGTTTGGTGGTTGTAGTGTTAAAGTCTGCATTTTACTGCACTTTGTATCTTAAAATTTCCTATAAACAAACACATAAACATCCGCAGTGTCTTTAAGACAATCTAATACCTGCTTATTGATGTATTGATCCTGTTTTCATAATGTTTTGAAGTGCACTATCGTCGTTAGTATTTGCCTTCCAAAAAAGGATTCACTCATTTTTATTTTTTAGTTTTTTTTTGTACAATGTAAGGTTTGCTATTATCCAGACGGAACTCTATCCTTTCCATTCCGTAACTCTCACCCTTTCATCTGCAGAGCTTTCTTCAACTGATTTAATTCTGCCGATCTAGTTTGGCTCGATATAATCAACTCCTAAACAATAACTCCTATTCCCCTATTTCAAATGTGTTGTCATGGAAGATAATGAACAATTAACTTTCATCTAATAGGTACCTGTTCTATATTCTTCGTTATTAATTAATTTGACAAATATTGTTAAATTAAAAGAAGTAATAATGTAATGACCATTGCAAAATTGCGAAATTATCTTATTAATATTTATCAATTATTACTCATTGAATTGCTGCTTATGGTGAAAGTTATTTGTGACTGGACCCACTATTTCGAAGGTCGTAATTCCACGTCCCTTTCTCCGAGTCGATACGCCTATGTATGATACATAGTAGTTAGTTAGTTAGTATCACGTTTCTCCCGGGAGAGGGGAAGTGCGATTTCCCCCCCAAGGCCCAGCTGTGGCTGCTAGTGCCGGTAGCTTTCACACAGCCCCCGCCACAATAGCCGGGACTGCGGTGGGCGTTACCCGGGGAGGCAATTTCCCCCGGCTTTCCAACCCGACCAACTTTTTTGGGCCCGGGCCACATGGAGGCGAGGAAGTACTCGCCCGGGGGGCGGAGAGTCACTAGGATCGTCCCTTCCCTACCTAAATAATTAGCTATGGAGTATATCGTCGGGGCAACCGATCCTTCGTCTCCAAAGTGAGTACCGGCTCACTCTTGGCTTCACCCACAGACCGAGTCTGTACCAGGGGTGGAATCATCGTGCTTGCGTACGTTCCATCATCGAGAGAGAGCTGTGTCGCCTGTTTCAACCCCCTATTGTTCTACCTGCCTATGTCCCGAATATTTCAGGATCCCCCCCTCCTCTGGTACCCCTCACAAATGATACATAGTAACCGATATTATGTAGACGCTTTTAAGTTCATCCCGAAACGCAACTTTCAGGGAGCACAACGTGTATTCATTTACAATTCATTTGAGTCAGTCGAGAATGGTCGTTCCTCTTCGCATCATTGATGTTCCAACGCCAGCCAAGTTAATGGTATAAATGAGACCTTATAGTGTTTTTTTTGTTCGTGCAGACACGTTCACGTGAACACTTACAGGTATCTTACAAATGTTTCCGGATAGTTAGCTTCTTAGGTCTGCTGTGACCAGAAAAAAGATAACTTTTTAAATAACATCGACCTAAAATATTTCAATTACAAAATACAGTTCCGCCAAAAAGATATTCTTTTATTTCCTTTATGGGACTATTTTTATTATATCCGTTCTTTTTCAAACAGTTTGACACCGACACGATAAATTAAGATTAACCATACATTTGTCGTTGGAAGGAGAAAAAATTATAGATTTATAATATTTATTAATTTTGCCATTAAGTTTTCAACAAGTCTTCTTAAGAGTGGAGAACCTATTACGTTCCTACCTATCAAAGAATATCTTTTTGTGTTGAATTTATTAAAAGTTAATCAGATAAATAAAATTCGATTATTTAGTACAACAATTATTGAGTAATAACGTTTAATTAAATTGTTCGATTAAAAGTAAGAAATTTGTTAACTGAAAAACGTATTTCTAGTGTATTCATACATACAGGGTGTTTTATTTAACTGAAAACGATGGAATATTTCACGAAGGATTAAAGTTATCAAAAAAATGTTCGTACAAAAGTTGTTTGGTACAAAGGGGGACATTATGTGGTATAAATAATCTTTATGTAAGTGTAGTAGTGGGGGAGATATCAAAGTCAAGTTAATTTTTTTAAATGGAATCCTGTATTTTTTTTGTTTATATTATGATAGTGTTTGTTGAGACGAATACAATGAACTGCCACATGATATCATTCCCTGTAATAGGAAGTGATAAATTAGTAAGATTTTAAGATGATTTACGAAACAGGATTATAGTGTCATGCGAAAGAATAACGGACAAGATGTTGAAAAGTGTCGAAAGAGAATTTTTAAACAGAATAGAAACGTGTATTTGTAACGATGATGGGCGTGTTGAAGGATAAATGACGTAAAAAATTATTAATTAATTCTTGATACTACAAGTTAGATAGTGGTAAGAGAAATTTAAAATCCATTAGTTATGCTTAACTCCTCATATTTGCTACAATATTGGTGTTGTTTCCATACCAGGAATATTTTATTAAAAACGGAACAATCGGTCTGGTACGAGTAGATGGCACAGTCACGTAGAGTTCAGCTGACCGACGACACACAATCAGTGTTGATCGGACTACTTTGTATTTAATTTATGATATTTTACAACTCGGAATGATATCATGTGGCAGTTCGTTGTATTCGTCTCAATAAGCATTATCATAATATGAATAAAAAAATACAGGGTTCCATTTAAGAAAATTAACTTAACCTTGATATCTCCCTCACTACTATACTCATAGAAAAATTATTTATACCACGTAATGTCCAAACAACTTTTGTATGAATATTTTTTTGATAATTTTAATCCTTCGTGAGATATTCCACCGTTTCCAGGTAAACGAAACACCCTGTATGTAAATGTTTTTCTAGCTATTTTTTTGCTCCATTTCCATTCTACCACTTCAGTATTATCAATACAATAATTCGACATCAACTTTTGTTTTTATTTCACAGTATTTAAACCGTATTTCTAACGTACTCGGTCGATATTGTTTCCTACAATAGATTAAATGATATTCGGGTAAACCAAGTTCACACAATAGAAGCTCTCATTGTACTCGCAACAATCGAACGGTGTCATAGTTTTCACATTCTAATAGCGAGGCAATTTAGTGAAAGGCACTTATATACCTGGCTCACGTCTGAACCAATATTATCGAAAAATTAAACTCGTCGATAAGCCATCAACACCGTAGATATCGATAATCGTTAATTGCATTCTCGCAACCGCAATCTTTTCCCTGTGAAAATCGGTCGTCTGTCCTCGTAAACGAGTTCGGAAAACGGGCCACATCAACAACTATCCCATCCTCCCAATAATGGTCCTTTCTCACCGGCAGATAACTAGCGATCGTGGTTCCTCCAATAATTGTCCCGTTTCACGGTAAACGGGATAATGACCAGCTTTGGAAAGAGAAAAGCTGTTTTGAATCACCGCCTTTACCATTCTTACTTTCGTGTCTTGCGTGTCGCGGTCGAAATTACTGGAAAATCTGCACAGGTATACAGGATGACCGGGTAAAATTACATACGATCCGATAGCTGGCTCGAGTTTCCGTGGATTCGGCATTAATCGTCCCTTTCGAGACCGACGTTGAGTCGGGGGCAAAACTTGACTCGCCGCGCGGCATGCAAACGAGACGTTGTCGAGGTTCCTTGTACCCACATGCTCGCAAGGATTCGGTGCATGAGAAGTAAGCTTCTTGAAATAATTAAAGGATCTCGTGTCTCGAGCACGAATCAAGTGGTACCTGCGGCGTATGAGCCGACGTTGTTTGAACATTCCGCGAGTTCGAACGTTTCATCATACGAATGGGGTACGGATAATTCAACCCTTTCACGATCTAGGGAAATGATGCAGGACACTATATTTCTTTATATTATAATGTTTGGGACCATTTATTAATTTATATAATTATGGCTCTGTTATGGTATAATATTATTATTACATAATCATATTTGGAAACGCCTGTGGAATATGTTACAGGTACAACTATTTTCATTGATTTTGTCATTTTAGTTTGTCTGCGTTAGATACATTAAATTGTTATGGGACAACAGGAGTGACATTTGCGGACGCAAAATATCCGTAAAAGTAATATAATAAAGGTTGAATGAAAAGATACATGTACAAAATATGCAAAGGAAATGAGTTATAGCTGCTATAGTTATAGCTACAGCTATTATAGTTACAGATCTTATAACTATAGCTTTTATAACTACATACATATAGCTTTTTAACTTTTGTTCTATGTCGACGGTATAACCCACTAAAGATATTTATTTTTTATGAGGACGTAGTACATATGTATTTCTGTACATTCAGACAAATATCAAGTCACATAAAACAGAAAAACATGTCAGTAAGACTTGTAGGCAGTCGGTTATCGTTAGTTTGAGTTTAACAGTAGAAACAATCACGACCATGAATTGTAAAGAATTATTCACAGAAAAACATAGTGATATTGTAACATTGGTAAAAGAAAGCTTTCCAATACTAGCTTTCAGTAGCTAGTCAATACGGAAAAATTCAATAAGCTATTCAATATTGATTTTAACATCGTTAATACATTGTGTATCTGACATTGCAACTTGTTTGGGTACTCATGTAGGGTAGTTAAAATAATAAAACGTAATATAGTCTAGTAGTCTAGTGTTTAATACTTTCAGCGATACCATCATTCCGTAGTCATACCTAATCTATTCCAGATAAATACTTTATCTTTCATTGAAGATTCCACGACGATACTCTTGAAAGTTACTACAAACAAAAGAAGTACTAAGCATGAGTCAGTTTGTTACGGATTTGTGTCAGTATTTGGAGCCTGAATTTATGCGATCTGATAAGGATGCGTCTGAACTTCAGACTCTGAAGTCACAAGATCTGATAGGTGGAGGCCTTGCAGAAATTGATAGTGATAGCTTATTTGGATCTGATAGAAACAGCCCACGAGCTCCCGGTATATACCTGACACAGATAACCTTGGAATCTGTGGAAGCAGATAAGAGCAGCTATCAGTCTCGTATGACCCGGTGGAGACAACTCGTGAGACCAGATTTAGACGATTGTCGCAAACATCAATACGCAATCCTGATAATATTACGTTGTGGTAATTTTGAGTTATCGTTCTGATTTCGGGAAAAATTCACGATTCCATTCGATCCGACATTTTTTTAATTCTTATTAGGTTATCAGGACGGCATCATCTGAATAATGCAGAACTATCTCATCACCTACATTCTCTTCATTTGCCCCGACTGACTTTCGCTCTCTAAACAACTTCCTCCAAGAGAAATGCCGTCAAGAACAGGAGCACATTGACAACGCCCGTTAATGGTTTCTTACTGTCTGAGATCAGCATAAATGCATTTGCATCATGGTAACAAATACCTATTAACACTTGCATGGCCGTTGCCAAAATAAACGAACTGTCGTCGCTAGGTCTTCTTAGATTTACACCTTATAATTGTAATATTTATGTACTTACGCTTATGCTATATGTATATGTAGTAATCTTGAGTATTTGTTTCGTACACCTCTTAGAAGACACGATTATCCTAATTTTTTTTTAAACATTTTTCCTTTTCATTGAGAAAGCAATGTTTAAGAATCCTCAGCACAATTGGTACATTCTAGTGTTTTTGGTATTATACTAAATGCTCTTTGCACACAACTTGTTTATACATTATAGATTTTTCAAAATGCTTATTGTCCTCCTGTGGTATATAAGACAATTTTTACTTTTTGTTGCGATATTTGTTGTGGTTCAAGTGTATTTCCGTCTTTACATTTTCCTTCCTGTCGTCTCTATTGTTCGTACCACTGCTGGTTTACAAGATATAAATACTTTCCGACAAAAATTTTGTCCAGATATTCATTTACCAATCTATCAAGGATGTTTACTAAGAATATAACATTCAATGTTTTAAGCAGGCCAAACACGGTGAGGTTTACCTCGAGGCCTGGCCTCGCGAGGCTGTCTTACATTAAGCCGCGTACTCACCAAGCGAGCGAGCACGAGCGAACAGGAGCGAACAGGAGCGAGCAAGCATTCTCACTCAGTGCTCGTTTGGTGTGTACCGCTAAGCGATCACGAGCGAGCGAGCATTTGCTGAATGATCCGATTCGTGTCGATACATCAAAAGAAAGACGTGTTCGCGGTCGTCTGGTGTAGACGGTTATTTGTTGCATTCGATTGCTCTGCCCGGGAACGTTCTATTCCGTGTGAAATAAAAATGGAATGGTGTAATTACACTTTAAAAACATTGTTAAACTCATAGAGGCTTACTGTAACCAAGAATCGTAAAATATCTTCCCTATATAGTAGTGTATCATTTTTCATTATTGTTGGTTCAAGAAGTTGTAGAAATTTTTCAAAATCTTCGGTCAACATTCTGCAGAAACGGAACATTCCATATTCTTCTTCTTCCTACAAATCCCTTAACAAATGCCTTCCATTATACCGTTGTCTGTTTGTAAACAGTGAAGTTTGCCACTATCGTTTATCTTCTTTTCTTTGTTTTTATTTTTTGCACTTAACTTCAGCACAATAAAAGCAACACTTGCGCAAACAAATTTTTTCGTATTGTTGGATTCCGGGTTGTGGAATTAAGTGCAACACTTAATAAAAAACTCTTGAAGAGGTTTTATTCGGCTACGCGTCACAGAGTTGTAAGATTTTAGATTATATGTTTCGGACTTCTCCAGTCTCCGTCGGGACCAGAATTACGCCCTGTGACTTTTCGGAAACCTTATTATAGCTGGATTGAGCACCGTAGTAGGGTTACAGCCGCTGATGCTTTCACGATGACTTGTCGCATCCGGTACGCGAACAATTTTCATAACACGTATTCACTCGTTTCGTTTCTTCGATCAAATACTTTTTGCCGAAGGTAACACTCTCGAGAGTCTAACTAGCCAGGTGTCCAACCTAATGTGGACATGCAACATACCGTTTTAGAAGCCGTTTTCCGATGGGAGAGCACGCGCAATCCCATTTATATTCGTCGGGGCATTTCTCAACGCATGATAATCGTATTCGTTGGTTCACAGCGTAAAGCCCCCTTCTTCATCGCTTGTCGATACGCAATTTTGCAGAGCGGCCGTGTCGAGAGTGATTCATCGACCTCTGTTTATCTTTGCAGCCTTTATCTTAGACTGCATGTCTCTACACCGCCTGCCCCCTGCCACCGTAGAAAGCCGTAAAGGTGGACGTGCACGGCGGTTTGCTCCGTTGCTCGTTGCTCCGTCAAGAATCTCAGCAGTATGTTATTGCAACGTTCATGCCGTTCAGATTTGAAAGTTATTCGAGATTTATTCGAAGCCTACGAATAAAAGTATCAATAAAGGTGAAAACCTTATTCAACAGCTCGAATAAATTCCGTTCGCATAAAAAAATTATCTTTTACGGTCGAATAAATTTCCTTCGAATAAAAAGATTATCTTTTCTGCTGATTACATTTATTTCGAAAAATTTATTTATTCGTGGGGTTTTGAATTAATATACAGGGGTCTCGCAATTATGGTTCCTAACTCGGGTCCGCGAGGGGACGATAATCGTGGACTACGCGAAACGCTCTGACCCTCGTGAATACGTTTTTTGCCCGAAGCTCGAACCTCGGCAATTCGACTTTGTAATATTCCGAACATAGAAAAGGACAAGTCAGTGAAACACACGCACACGCAC
>NW_015374202.1:1916-4980 GCF_001272555.1 Dufourea novaeangliae | reverse complement strand
AGAGAGAGAGAGAGAGAGAGAGAGAGAGAGAGAGAGAGAGAGAGAGAGAGAGAGAGAGAGTTTCCCACTCGACTGGGCTACGTGGCCCGCCTGCGACGCTCTCGCCGACCAATGGTTACATTATACCTGACCACACAGTCCGATTGTGTGTGTACCGTTTCGACCAATAATAAAAATACGTGTGACTGGAGACTAATCGTCGTACATTACCCTGTTCCGTCCGTCGAGTCCATCGAGCGCATACATTGTTGGACGGCGCGCTGAAACGGCTTCCCATTCACGAGCCAAAAAAGATTGTATTCCCGGGTATCGGTGAGACAACGTCAATGCAACGATGAAACTTTTTTATTTTTGATTCGTTGTTAATGAAACTTTTATTAGCATATTAGTCAGATTTTTTTGATTAAAATGATACCAAACACGACATAATTTGGATCATATTTACTCATGTAGAAAGTGTTAATAGTTCATCTTCATTCAGTGTCGTTTCTGATAAATCATAAGTAAATATGAACCAAATTGTGTCGTGTTTGGTATTATTTTAATCAGAAAAATCTCACCAATATGTTCATAAGAGTTTCATTAATAAAGAACCAAAAATAAAAAAGTTTTATCGTTACATTAGTATTGTCTCACCGACACCCGGCAATGTAACCTTTTTGTGGGCTCCCAACGTTGATGAATCATCGGCTCGTGAACGGGAGAGGCATCTCGGCGCGCCGCGGTAACAAAGTATGCGGTTGCCGAGTTCCACGGCCTCCCCCCTAGTGGTGGGGATGACGCCTGGACAATAATCGCATATCAACAAAGAGTCAGTGATCGCGAGGCCCCTGTATATCGAGTTATTCGAAGTTTCGAATAACGGATAAAGATAAATTACCTGTTATTTGAATCGTTATTTAAATAACTTTTTTTTCGAAATAATGCCCTTTTTTTTTTAATTTTTGCCGTCGAGTTATGTATACTGTCGAAAAAAAATACATTTTCCAGTGGAATGATAATATTTCTGATAATTCACTGAGCTATCCATTGTTTGTAGGTGAGGTTGGGATAGGACAGAAATATTCGTCATCGAAGATAGGATTTACGGTTCCAACAAAATGGCGACCGGTGGAGTGGTTGAAAAATAACTTGAGTGATGATTACAACATGTTTTGAATGCATAATATATTTCGTGTTATCGAAATTTACATGGAGTCGTACAACCATCTTATTGAATATATTTGTAGTTAGAATATATGTAATTACATCTGTAATTAATGAGAATTATGAATGACATGTATTGGTATCGAAAAGGTGGATAGTTTTTCTGAATCTTTTTGGAGAAATGATAAGAGATGTTAATATGTAAACTTTTGTATTATATCTATGTATTAATAGTTCTAGTATCCAAGCTTTTCTGTTTGAAATGATTTTTTTTTTCGCTTTCTGGGTGAATTTTTATTGTAGACCGGTGTCAGCTTAAAATTCAAGATATCCGAGTGTACAGTGACTCTGGTAATTAAACTTTATTGGTCGCTATTAAAAAACGATATCTCAAGTGTTGAACTCTACAGACAATTTAAGACTGATGTATGAAAGGTGGAATTCAGTAAACATTTGTTTCATTTACTAGCGATTTGATTAAGGCGAAATATCAATTTTATTGCGCTTCATGGACATTTTTATTTGTTCGTGTTTCATAAATTTACAGTTTGGACATACAAAGTTAAATTACTACAGAGAACAGCGTAAGATGCAAGAAAATAATGAAATTTTGTGTGCACCAACCTCATATTTTCTGTTGTATTTACTTTTGAGATTTCATTGGTAGTCGTTCACTTGTCGATAAAGCTTGAGTCATTCAACTTTGATTCTGCGTGCATTGTGGGTGACTTTGTTCGAGCATGTCATTTATGAGATTGCAGACTGAGAATCGCAGTTTCAGTAATCTTTCTGAGTAACCAGCGGCAAAAATACGGAAAAGTTTGTGGGAGATGTAAACGAAGCATTACTACTGTACCCATACATAATAGCGCTGGTATCTTCGCATATGTTGACAGACATCGTACAGATAACTTAGAATCATTGACTTAGAATGGTCTTTAAAGCTAATTTTTTTTTTGTAATTTGAAGTATTTACAATCAATTCCTTCTACGGAATTATAAGTAAATATGTTGATATTGTATCGTGACGTGTGTGTAACTTATAGTGGTTACATTAAATCATTGTGTTTATATGTGTATAAATATGTATGTGTTCGCTGTTATAATTTACACTGTCATTAGGTTTTATTAGTGTATCTGTTTACTAGATTTTGGGGGGTGTATCTTTTTAATCTATATGTTCTGGTGTCGGTGTGCGCTAGTTCTAAGGCTGGTGGGTTTTTATGTTGTGATAACTGTTGTATATGGCGTTTACTGTAGTTTGAAATCTCTTGTTTAACTGTAGACGTTGCCAGGTCGTTGTGTATTATATCGTTAGAGACGTACCATGGGTTGTTACATATGATGCGGAGAGTTTTAGATTGAAATCTTTGCAGAATTTCTATTTTCGAATTGGAGGCCGTTCCCCATAGCTGGATACCATAAGTCCAAATAGGTTTCAGTATAATCTTGCAAATCAATAGTTTATTTTCTAGTTTTAATTTTGAATGTCCTCCGAGCAGCCAGTATAGTTTCTTCGCTTTTATCTTAAGCTGGGCACATTTTGTTTGTATATGTTTTTTCCATGTTAATCTTCTGTCGAAGGTCATACCGAGATATTTAACTGATTCCTTTTGTGGGATTATTGTATCATTTAGCTTCACTGGAGGACATGTGTTTTTACGTAGTGTAAAAGTCGTATGAACCGATTTGTTTGCATTTAAGTGTATGTTCCATTTTTTGAGCCAGCTTGCTATATTGTTTAGGTGCTCCTGCAAGTTTTTAGTAGCTTCAGAGGGGTCCTCGTGAGAGGCAAGTATTGCTGTGTCATCGGCAAATGTGGCTGTGGTTGCTTTTGTAGAAGTTGGTATATCTGCAGTATAGATCAGGTACAGGAAGGGCCCAAGCACGCTTCCCTGTGGAACTCCGGAATTGATCG
>NW_015374202.1:1311-1803 GCF_001272555.1 Dufourea novaeangliae | reverse complement strand
ATATCAGTCACATTTAGGTTACTTCAGAAGCAAGTTGTGCAAATTTTTGTTTGTAGCTGTTAGTTCAGGGTCAATTTTAACATGGATTGCAAAAACGAACATTTTCGGCATATTTTACTCTTTTATTTTCGTAAAGGAAAGAAAGCTGCTGAGGCCCACAAAGAGATATGTGAAGTTTATGGTGTTGATTGCATAACAGATCGCACGTGTCAGAATTGGTTTAAAAAATTCCGTTCTGGAGATTTTTCACTCAAAGATGACCAACGTTCTGGTCGACTTACTGAAGTTGATGATGACCAAATCAAAGCCATAATTGAAGAGGATCGTCACATAACTGTTCGAGAGATTGCAGAGAGGTTAAATGTATCGCATACAACAATTGAAAATCACTTAAAATGTCTTGGACTCGCTATGAAGCTCGATATTTGGGTTCCGCATATATTGAAAGAGATTCACTTAACACAACGAATGAATATTTGCGATATGCATCTC
>NW_015374202.1:0-1224 GCF_001272555.1 Dufourea novaeangliae | reverse complement strand
AACAACTATTGAAACTGGATGAAGCAATAAAAGAAAAACGGCCAGAATTGGCAAATCGCAAAGGAATTGTGTTCCACCATGATAATGCAAGGCCTCACACATCTTTAGTAACTCGTGGGAAATTATTGGAGCTTGGTTGGGAAGTGATGTCGCATCCCCCATACAGCCCTGATATGGCACCATCTGATTACCATTTATTTCGAAGTTTGCAAAACTCTTTGAATGGTAAAACTTTTACAAATGATGATGACCTTAAGTCGCACTTGGTTCAGTTTTTTGCCGATAAGGACCAGAAATTCTATGAGCGCGGAATCATGAAGCTGCAAGAAAGATGGCAAAAGGTCATTGAACAAAATGGAAAATATATAATTGATTGAAGTGAGATTTGCTCCTCCCAGCACGCTAGTACAAGCGTTCGTATATTCCTCGTCCTGTTTCCTGTACGATGCTGCGCGGGTTGGTATGCCCGATAGAGTAGGTTTCAAGTGTGTGCGATGAGCGAACCGCGTGTGCGAGAGTATTTTTCATATTTAGTATTATATACAGTTAATGTGGATTTGGGTATTGTAAACGTGTCAATATAATATTAATAAACTTTGGGACATGTTAATAATAGAAAACGTGAAATTAATATCCATCCATTTCATTGATTAAAGTTTATCCTTTCTATAAAAAAAATAAGTTTTATTTCACACTACAAAACCGAAATTACTTTCTTGCCAACCCAATATATCTTGAAGTCGCACTTTGAATTTTCTATTAGTTAAGTATGATTGTAATAAAATATAGAGAGGGTGCGGAAGAAGTTTTTTTAACTTATACAGAATATCGGGATGCCAGACTTTGTCAAATGCCTGTTTAATGTTATTAAAGTATGAATGCAACACGTGGGTTTCGAAAATTGTGTATTTCGACTTAACTAAATTAAGAAGGTGCGCACAAAGCCAATTACACAAACATAAAGGCAAATAATTCAGAAGCAGCACTTCAGCACTAAAAAGTCATAATACATACAGCACTCACACACACACCTGAAGCGACGCATGCGCGTATTGATCACTTAACATTCCCCCCTCAATACGAGCATACAAAAATCTTATAATATTTGCCGTTACAATTCGCTTAGACCTAATCCACAAACACAAAGCCAATGCTTATGCTTATTTAACCCCTTGCCGTGCCATTTAGCTCGACGAAACTCGGGCCCAAGTGTTACGCGTCAAC